>NC_056568.1:99884-164364 GCF_013358625.1 Macadamia integrifolia | reverse complement strand
AAGGAAAATTATCTTGTACTACCCCTCTTTTGAAACCTTATATGAGATACCACCCTAATTTGCCCAAAATATCTAATACGTACCTTGTTTTGGGAAAAAAATGACTCTTAAATCCACTCCATTAGTGCAAAATTGTTAAGTTATGACGTGGTGTGGTTGCTATTTTCTAAATGACAAGTTTACCGTTTAGGAACGGTAAACATACTATTTTACCCTTCCATGTAAAACCCCCAAAACATTGAGTTGCAGGTTTAGGGCTTCTCCCCCAAAATATTGAGTTGCAGGTTTAGGGTCTCTCTCTCAGTGTTAATTAATGGCGACCTTGTAGAACTGAAGCCAAAGATCGATCGACGATCGAAAAATCATCAGGTCGGAATATCTAATTTCTTAGGGATATTGAGATCAAAGGTGATTGGAAAGTTAGAATCCTAGACAAATAAGTGTTGCTTGAGAACTATGTTGGAGCTGCTGTTCCCGTTTTCAAAGGAACAATTCCGTGTAAAGACAATCGGAGACGAACCCCATTCCCTTTTCCCTTTTTTTATAATCATCGAAAAAGCCTCCGCTTTAACATGCAGGTTGGTCTTGATAAAGAGAGGAGGAACATGGAAAGTTGAGAGAGAAGAAGCTGTTAGGAATATGAAGCTCCATGACGCTCCCAAACCTGAGGCCACCACCAAGCCGAAGGAGCGTCATATCGTTTGGGAGCTCCATGAGATAACGTACCCTGTTTTGAGTTGAGTTGGTTCAAGAACTAGGAGTCATGGAATTTTGCTACAGTTCTGTGTAAAATTTTGCTACAATTCTGTGTAAGCTTCATCACAAAGAAATAGTTTTAATGGTTAAAGCCATAAAATTGCTTTTTAACCGTCACTGAATCACCATAAATTTCAACTCAATTTGGGCAGTGGCCCTACTTTGCCCAAAACAGGGTACCCTCTTACAATCCTTCCATGATCAGAGAGAGAGAGAGAGAGAGAGAGAGAGAGAGAGAGAGAGAGAGAGAGAGAGAGAGAGAATAACTATAAGAACAAAATGAAGAAGAAGAAACAGGGAGATTGATAGAGATCGGAGAGGATGAGTTGGAAGAGGCTCTTAATGTGCGTCGGTTGTTCGAAAAAATGCCCTGTGAGAAATGTGATCTCCAATACCACGCTAAATCCGTAGAAGGAGAAACGAAGATGTAGACAAGGTCAAAATGGTCTTTTCCAATTGCAAACTAACGACGTTATGCTTTAGGGGTGCGGTTGATATTATAAGAAAACTAGGGTGGTATCTCATATAAGGTTTCAAAAGATGGGTGGTACAAGATAATTTTCCTTTTTCTTTTTTTAATAAAACCCTTCTTTTTGCAAATTCATCCCAGCGACCGCAATAACAGACTCTCAAGAGATCTCGCTAAAAAGGATAGAAACAGGGAGGAAGGGAAGGAAGGAAGGAGGGAGGGAGAGAGAGAGAGAGAGAGAGACGAAAGGAATTCCGCAAGAGTCCTACCGATTTCAGAGGACTTTGAGAAGGCGTGGGGTGGGAGAAGTTTCCTGTCACGTGGGCCGACAAGGAAATTGGGTTGTCTGCTCACTTTCCCGCCCTAAGCAAACAAACGCCTTTGTAATCCCTATTTCTTGGAAAAGTGTATAAATATTCCCACCCCAACAATCCCACCCCACAAAACCTTGTCAAACAAACGGTGCCTAAAGAAATGTAGGACTCAATAAAATGAAACTAATGCATAATCGATATCAAACCTGGGAAGAACCAAAGGGGTATTTCATAACATTGCGATAGGGACAATTCAGTATTGATAACACAATCTCTAATACTTTTTTTTTAACAAGTGAAAGAAGAAATTAAAAGGAACACAAAAAAGAAGAAATTACCAACAAAAAGAAACTTCGATCAACCCTTTCCTCAAAACCCAAGTACAAAAAACCATTTGTCCCTTCATTCCTCCACCGCAGCAAACCCTTCTTCCATTACTTCAAACCAAGCTCCCTTTCACTGCAATCAAAGGGCCATTAATCGCCAGGAGTAAAAGTGTAAGACCAGGTCCTCCAAGCCTTACATTGTCCCCACCATTCGCCACTACGAAGTGCAAACCCTTCTTCCCTTCATCTCTCGGACCTTGGTGACTTGGCAGCAATTGTCGAACTAAAACCAGGTATGTCTCTCACTTCCCTCTCATAGTATATGGAGTGAATAGTCACTTTCCTGCATATAGAAGTTCTTATTTTATTTGAGTGTTGGTGTGGTGTTACCTCGGATCCTTGCTCTCTACTTTCCGTTTCAATTTCTATTTCTTTTATTTAATTATATTCCTAACACAATAGACAGATCAAATCATTTCTTTGGATCAATCCTCAGCTACAGTGATCTTTAAATTACGAGCATTAGCTTTGCAATATCAATCGTACTCCTTTCACATATGGTTCAGAGACAGGCACCAATAAACGTGAACAAGTGATGTCTTTTCTTCTTATGACTTAGTAATAATATTTTGTGGATTTCATCAGTTATATAGCAAATAGTTTATTCTTATGACTTAATAATTACAATTTTGTGGTTTTAATGGGTTATATGACAATTAATATATACTTTTTCTTGTTATGGCTAATATTTTTGTGGGATTCTCATGGTTTTATGATAGATGATACATTTATATTTGATAAGATGATATGCCATTGATATATTGATGTGGTTTATTATAATCTTATGGGACATAATAAAGGATTAAGTATTCAAATATTATATCGTGTTTATTCAAGTTGAGAGCCTCCTTTGGGGAAAAAAATCATAGTCTACATGCTATTAATCTATTTATTTGGTGATGTACATGTCTATTGCATAGTGAATATATGCCTATATTTTAGCTCCCGGTTTTTACAAAGGAACAGTATTACATATATTAAACGCATACCGTATTGCTGTTGTATGTGATTTCTTTGGCCAAAATTATTAAAAAGTTTATTACAAAATAATTTAAAAAAAAAAATTACTCTATTTAATACCAATACATATATGTACCCATTTTTTTGCCATACCCGAACTAACTATATTCCCACAATGCACACTTCCTTGAAAAAATAAAACCTTTCATTCAGAACACTGTCCTACAAAAGCGGTTAATTTCAGGGAATTAAGTGTTTAGCTCACTGGGTTGGTGGGAAAAAGATAAAAATAGCATAGTTCTTAAATATTATAATGCATATATGTAGTTTTGCTTTTAGCTCAAAGTCAAAAATTACTTTCCATATCAATGTTGCCCACTCTAGTTTTTAAATTTCAAGAATAACAATGAAACCATTCTTTTTTATTATAGCATGATTTAAATTCACCTCAAGCTTGAAAGGCATAAAAATAAAGCCACCTCCCATTAGTCCAGCTAGCTAGTGAGTTTGATACTCAGGCAGGAAGCAAGCAGAGCCTTAACAGCAGGCATCTCCCTCGATGGATTTAGCATTGAGTGCTACAGCCAGAGAAGGAAAAGATTCAAGCACTATTATCCCTTTGACATGCAAATTTGTGACAAGAAGCCAAAGCAAGTGGTATTTTATCCCTACAATGAGCAATACATGGCAAGGAGCCAAGCACTCACCCCGACACCAATTTTAAATCCATTACAATGTAAAATTACATTCTGACACCATCCTCAATGTACTAGTATGGAACAACTATTTCCCAAGAGGTCAGTGAAATTTATCTCCAAGTATTCAAACACCCAAAAGAGGGTGAGTGGTCAGGAGAAAAATAAGTAATTTCGAATGGTTTGAAGCACCAAGGAGAAAATTCGTGCAACCTTCACACCACAAATATAAGGAACGGCTAATAACCAAAATGCAGTTATCAACCAGAAGAGGAGAGCAAATCAAATACGCGTTAAGTAAAATGTAAACGAAGCCAACAAAGCACACAAATTAACTTCAAAACCTAAAAGGAAAAGCACAGGGCAATCCAAACTAGTATAGAACAACGAAACAATAACAAGAAAAGCATGATTAGTTCAAAAACCCTAATCATACCTGGAAAGCGGAAACTACGAACACAACTCCCTATTAGCGATCTACAAAGAGATTATAATGGAGAAAAAAATTAGAGGATAAGAAATACAAAGAAGAAGAAGAACAAAGGGACAGCATGGAGTGAAAGATAACCTCCAGAGTACCCCATTAGCATTCATTAAATAAACCGAAATCAGGATGGGTTAGGTTTACCTGGAGAACGAGGGCCACAAGAACAGAAACGTAACTCCGATGAAAACCTAGGATGGGACTGAATCGGCTGAAAGTGTGGGTGGTTGACGAGTCTCTTGAGCGTTAACAAAATGATATTCAACTTCTTAGAACAAACCCTAGAACAAAATAGTGGTCGATCCGACTCGAGAAAGGTATTTATAATCCAAACAACCTATCAACTTCTTCTTCCTTCGTTTTTTCCCTTTTCCCCTTCAAATGTCGCCTCGGAATAGGTTTATTACCCAAACAACCTCTCTCCTATTCATATTGACATATTTCTCACTATATTAAACTAAAGTTTCAACGGATTCACCTTAGCATAGTTTTAGGTCTCGAACTCATATATCGGAATCGGACAAAGTCACCCGACATGAATTGGAATCGGCGTCACTTAGTCCCGGATCTAAAGCAATTCTCGAGACAGCTCTTCAAGTTGAGGGCTTCGACGAGGTTCATAGAAGGATGGGTCTCTTTTGTAGCCTGATACATAGTAGCATAGATCCAAGGGTTGGGAGTCATCAGACACCCACCCAAAGATGTAGATGCGGAGACCAAGGTGTTCCTAACCCTTGGGCCTATGCTCCATGTAATGTCACGTGACAAAAGAGCCCAATCCTTCATCGAAAGAGATGTATCGTTTTTTCTGTCTTATAGTAATGATCTCACATATAGATCAGGGCGTCATTTAGGCAATCAAAAAAAACTTAGATAGTGAGTATAATTGCTTCTCAAAATATTTTATGATTATTAGATTTTGCAGAGGTTGTAAACCACCCCTTAAAATCGATTTGAAGTGTTAAAAATACTCTTAAAATTTTATAGCACTTATGATTCCTTGTAATTTTGGTTCTTTCTAGATGCAATGAACAAAATCATACACCAAAGCATTATAAATTTTTTGGGATATATTTTAATTCATATTATTATATATATCCAAAATATGATAATGATGACGATCTTCTTCCATGTATGGGTCTTTTTCGAACCAATCTGAACTAATCTTCCCATATTTTATCCTGAATAAACACTTTTTGTTTGCCATTAGCCTAGGGTAAGGACCCATGCAAACACTAGGAGCCAAGCCTTATAAATAATAACTATTTGGTTGATAATGAAATAAGCTCTCAAATTTGACACATGGAATTTCCAGGTCTATCCCAATCTATCTAATGGTTAGAATGACCAAATGAATAGACTGTGTGGCAAAACAAGCTATTTCAGTTAGAATGCGTTCCTATGTGCTTCACTTGGTTATATTTTCTCAAAGAAAATAATCATTAACAAGGCATAAAACATGATCCTTACAGATGCTTCCTCTCTGGCAGCATTCATATATACAGGGAAAGTATGAAGATACCTAAGCAAAAATTATATCCATGCTACAAAACAGAGCTTTTGCTAGCATATGTATATATTTACAAAGAACCACAAACTGAAAGCCATTTACTGGAAAGCATATACTTTGATGGATGTTTCAAGCAACGCCAAAATAATCTGCTCCGACAACACTACTATTGGTAGGAAGAGGGGCATTTTCAGACTATACTTCCACAAACGCATCACCAAGTCCTCACCAACCCCGGGGTCCAATTTCTCCAATCCAACCTCCCACTGGATCTGTTTTTTAAGCTGACAATTTCTCTGAAATCAAATACCCTCTTCAGATAACTTGCCCCTTGTTTAGTTGATTCATTCTCTGCAACATTGTCTTCCTTTACATGTTTGGTTTCTTTGATAGAACGTAGGACATTACCATCTGATGCTGATGATGTTTCGGCAATGATCTGTTCAAGCATCTCAACTACTTCACTCATCTTGGGGCGGGACTTGGGTTGCTTCAGTAGACACTTGTTAGCAAGCGAGGCAAGTTTTTGGACAGATTTTATACAATGACTGCCTTCTAGTCGTGGGTCTAGTATAAGGTGAAATTTTTTGGAGTCGGATACATATGGTTTAACCCATTCTAAAAGCTTCTGCTCACTCCTAGGTAGGTTTCTGTCCACTGACCTTCTTCCAGTTATGAGTTCATAGAGGACGACACCAAAGCTCCAAACATCACTCTTGGCAGTCAGTCTCCCTGTTTGAATGTATTCTGGAGCTGCATAGCCCACTGTTCCAACAACCTGTTCAAAACATCCAAATGCCAGAGTCAACAGACTAAAAAAAAGCTGTCAAATAATCTTAGAAAATACTGTCATGAAGGGAGAGAAGGTAACAAGCTTCTCTTCAATATCTTCTAGTGCTCTTCTGAGTTCTTAAATGCCAGATGTATAACTAACCGATGTTGAAACATGACCAAGCCCTTCAGTTGGACCCAGCCTGGCCAATCCAAAGTCAGAGAGCTTTGCGTTGAAGTCCTCATCCAACAGAATGTTTGAAGTTTTAAAATCCCGAAATATTAACTGCAACAAAACAAATGAAATAAATCCAATTCAACAATAATAAAGCACAAAATGATTTTACCGTTGAAAAAAAAAAATGATATTAGCCTGCAACAGATCAGACAATCCACCAACCGACAATGAGAATTTTGGGAAAGTGAGTTATGGGATGATTAATAACATGGCTGGTCTAAATTGACCTGGATTTCAGTATTATCCTTCATCCAATTGGGAATCTTAAACTGCAAATAGATCAGGCTGAAGTCTATCAGACTAGACCCCACTGGAAAGACCGCATATGCCAGCAGAAGCAGGATGATTAAGCCCTCACAATAAATTTCAAGAATCAAGAGATCAAACAGCATAATTGGTTAAAATTGGCAGTGTCACACCTCCACCAACAGGAAACTGTGGGAGGATTTTAGGTCGGACACCCAGATACAAGGGAAACAACCTATCTGCTTATCTTACTACCCTGCATATACAAGAAAAATGTGGAAAAACTAAGGAGATCACAGAAACATTTCTTGGATTTAAGTGAGGCTTTTCACCTTCCAAAGATTTTCAAAAGAGAGAATAGGAAAAGAAAAATATACACAAGAGTTTTAACCATGCTAAGACACAATTTCAAAGAAACCATGGGACTCTGGGTTTTGTTTCAGCACCAGAAAAGAACTAAAACAGATCTCTATTGAGATTTCAAGCATTGGCTTGCAGCCTTCTAGAGCATCTTAAGAATGATCCCTTGTTAATAAGTTTCCTCTGCAAGAAGAAAAGTCACAAGCCTTCTCATATGCGAAAGAAACTACAAAAGAATTGAAGTACCAACAATCTCATATGCTAAAGAAACTACTAAAATGTTGCAATCTCTCTAACATTTTTCAGCTAATGTTGCACTGATTGGAGTGCAACGATTTATCACAGGAAGACGCAACCGTGTCTAGGGTTAGTGATGTCTGTGGAGGTTTCTACCATAGTTTTCACAACGCCTAGGTGAACCAAGGCGGTCGAGGAGGGGAAAATTCAAGGGGACACCAGCAACGATACAAAAGTGCAGAGTACAATACATAATGAACACATGGATTCATGTGAAGGTATTAAAGACATATTGATACCAGTTAAAAAAAAAAAATTTGTGAAAGTTTCTGTCAAGAAAAGTAGGATTGATTGATGATTCTGCACAAGACGGCACTATCAATATGTGTGTGTGTGAATGATCTAGAACAGCGTAAAGAACCATTACGAAATTAGGCATAAAAAATACAGTAAGTTCCTTGAGAGATGCAAAGGATGCATGACTAGATCAGGCTACAAATAAGAGAAAGCTAGTTTGAAAATTCAAGATCTAGGGATTGGTGATGGTTTGGTTCAATTGACACTAAGATAAGTGTGCAGCCTGAACCTAACTCATTTGAACCAGGTGCACTCAGCTGTTTGAAATTGGATAAAGGGTCGAGCAGGGTATTAAAAAAAATTCCTTGAACCCAACACTGTGTTTTAACTTTGGCCCCAACACACTATAAGCTTGTAAGCCCAGTACCCACAGGTCAAACCAGGTTCAGTGAAGTTCCTAGATACCATTTTTAAGTATACAAAGCTGCAATAAAACTCAGATAAGATAAGTAGATTTATGAAAAAAGGAAACTTGTACCTGAAAATCCATTTCTTCATGGAGGTATAATAAACCACGCGCTGCATCTAGGGCAATTTTTAATCTCATTTCCCAGGAAAGGGGAGATGGCATCCGAGTGAGAAGATGGTCCTCCAAGCTTTTATTGCTCATAAGTTCATATACCAAAAGCCGTTGAATTCCCCTCTCATCATCCTCAGCACAATATCCAACTAATCTGACAAGATTTGGGTGCTTCACAACACCCAAATAGTTTACTTCTGTAATCCATTCCTTATGTCCCTGAGCAGTAGAAAAGAGAACAGAGCATCAGACAAACTCAAAATTTTAGATCGGATTCACAACATTGTTCCAAAAACTCTTGTACATTGCATGAAAATTAATCAGATACAATGTTACTTAAAAGAGAAGATCTTGGAAAAGCGTCCAACAATAAAGAATCAACCAACCACATGATAACTGTTAGATGCAATCAGAAAAGCTTCAAAAATTTTGGTCCATACTCATTTTGCTTGGTTTATCTAGCAAGCACAAGGTTTAGATAATGCAATATAATCAATAAGAGTTATGACCAAAAGCTTAATATATTTCAGTCAGTGACACAAATTATCTATTTCGAAGTTTGAACATATAAGGAAATTGGAGAAGAAAACTGGTCACACAAAGTCTAAATAAAGGCATAACAGCATTTAGGGGCGAAGCGGGGTGTGGGAACCTCCAATAGACGAACAGTTCTCAACCAAGTTCCTGTGTGTGTGAGGATAGAGCGAGAGAGAGACAGGGGAAGGCCTTGCCTGCAAACCATGGCGATTCAACTGTTTGATAGCAACATCCATCTTGGCATCAGGATTGTCATCAGAAACCCTAAGAACCGCTCTATAAACACATCCAAAGCCTCCCTCACCAATCACGAGCGCACGACTGAATCCCCTGGTAGCTGATCTCAGCTCAGAGAAAGAAAAGATTCGCAAATCATTTGGTCTCCCGAGAGAGAAGAAGTCGGGAAAAGCCGGATAATCGGAGAAGTCCCTCGAGTCCGAACCAAAGTCGAACCGCCTGACGTCCGCACTACTGGAAGCGACGCTCAGGGAACGTGCCCAAGAAACTTTAGAAATCTTAGACATGACACCATCGTCTTCCTCTCTCTTCTCCCAGTTAGAGAAATGAAAGCACTTCATCTGTTAAAATGAGACAAATCCAAATAAAGTCCTAGGAGACTGAGAAGAACCGAAGAACTCCGCAGACGTAGACATGAAGAAGAAGATGAAGAATAAGTGGAAAGGGAAGCGGTAATTGAGATAGAAACATGGGAAGAGGGAGACTTTGAGTGAGTCAGATGGGCAAAGATTGATGCTGAAGCGAGACTTGTTCATCAGATCAGCCACCTCTCTTTGAATTAGAAAAGAGAGAGAGAGAGATTAGAAAAAATGTCAGGGCGGGCAAGCTGTGGTGTGAATATAAATAGAAAAACTGAGGGACGTAGGTATGAGTGTGACCGTATGAGTGCGAGTTTGGTTTTTGAACTGTTCTCCTCTCTCTCTCTCTCTCTCTCTCTCTCTCTCTCTCTCTCTCGCACTCGCAGAGTCTGAGTCTAAGTCACAGAGAGAGAGAGAGAGAGAGAGCCGATTGAGATTACTGAGATGAGCTGATAAGAGCTTCCCCTCACCTAAGGTTAAGGAAGCGATTCGGATTTCGATTTCAAATCACCAGCCGATTCAGATTGTAAGAATCGGCTCGAGCCAATCCGATGTGGCCAAGGTTTATTTATTTTTAAATCCTGCCTCCCCTTTTAAAAAAAAAAAAAGTAGATATGACCTTTTCCTCAACGGATAGTCAGAGAGACTCAGGAGCACCATTTCTCTCCTCTGACCTCGTTGTCCTCCTACGTGAAACCATATCGTTTTTCGTTACACTTCTTCATTGGTGTGAATCCCCTTTCCCGTCTCCAAAAACATATCCTGAATATCTACTTTTACTTTTAATAATGAGAATATCGGATCCGTATGAACCTTGACAATTAGTTTTAAGTATTGATATCGGGCGTATCATAGTGATATCGATTGAGATCGATATTTCGACAATTTGGGATAGATAATATCGGTTTAGATTGGTCACTTTTACTCTTATTTTTATAAAAATTAATTTTTTGTATAATTTTAACCCCGATTCTGATACATTACTTGATTTGTATTAGCCAAGTATCAATCTCAACCAATATCAATATCGATCCCTAAAAATCTTGATCAATCCATTCTTGATACTAACTTCTCAAACATTGCCTCTCCTTCCTAATCCTTTTAATTGACATTCAAATAGAATGACCGTAAATATAACTCAACATTGGGAAGAGATATATCCAAGCAGCAATCAAAAGAAATTTACACTTTCTCGCTTTTCCACTCTTATTAAAATGACATGCATTAATAAATAAATAAATAAATAAATAAATAAATAGAAAAAAGTTAAACTGCAGAAGAATATCTAAATTTTTTTTTTATTATTATTTAAAGGTCGAATACAAAACCGTTCTTAGAAAAACTATATCTAGGGTACCTCACATTTTTTCTCTTTTTTCTTCTTCTTCTTTTTTTTTTTTTATGCAACCTCACATTCATTTGATATATAATGGTTGGGGTATCTCTCAATATATCATATTATTATATAAAATTATGTACTCCCTGTCTTTGGTATACTTTTTCAAAATGATCAAAAAACCATTTATGTCTACCAACTCGAAAAAATCCCCAAATGACTAAAATCCCCTCAAAATTGAATATGAAACAAATATCATAATAAACTCTCTATAATTATTTCTCTCTCTCTCTCTCTCTCTCTCTCTCTCTAAACGTGGAGGAGAAAGGGGGAGAGTAGAGTATTAAAAAGGCATATAATTACAAACCCTAAACTCACTTATCCTCTCACTCCTAAAAAATATAAGATAAATCAAATAATAATAATAATAATAAACTCTATAATTCTCACTCTCTCCCTCTCTAAATGTGGAGGAGAAAGGGGGAGAGTGGAGAGAGAAATAGAGAGAATTATGGTGAATGGGGATGGAATGAACAATTATAGAGAGAGATATACCAACAAAAAAATAAGTTAATAATAATAAACTCTCAATAATTCTCTATTTCTCTCTCTTTCTCTCTCTAAACGTGTAGGAGAAAGGAGAGAGTAATACTTAATTAATTAAATATTAAAAATGATTAAAAAAACATATAATATTCCTCTCTCTCAACATGGAGGATAAAGGGGGAGAGTGG
Organism: Macadamia integrifolia; assembly: GCF_013358625.1. Taxonomy (NCBI): domain Eukaryota; kingdom Viridiplantae; phylum Streptophyta; class Magnoliopsida; order Proteales; family Proteaceae; genus Macadamia; species Macadamia integrifolia. The sequence goes on along the minus strand of NC_056568.1, from coordinate 152,858 downwards.
AGTATTAAAAAAACATATAATTATAATTATTAACTATTAAAAAGTCATATAATTATAAACCAAACAAATGCACTATTATTCCTCCTTAAATCTCTCTCTCTCTCTCACTCATCGTCTTTGGGAAAAACGTGGAGCACAATGGGGGGAGATTCTCCATAGAGACAATAAATAATTATGGATAATTAAAAAGGTAAGTATGGAGAGAGATATACAAACAAACAAAAAAAAAAGGCTCCTAAAATCTTTTATTACATTCCTTACAAAAATCTAAACGTGGATGAATGAGTATATTCTCTCTATAATTCTCTTTCTCTCACTCATCTCTCTAAAAGTGGAGGAGAGAGTGGTGGAGTAATCATTAATTATAATTATTACATATTAAATGGATAAAAAAAATAATCACAAAATTATAGTATGGAGAATGATGGAGAGATTTATTGCGCTATTATAATTATAAACCAAACAAATACACTATTATTCCTCCTTAAATGTCTCTTTCTCTCACTCATCTTTTTTGGAAAAAACATTGAGCACAATGGGGGGAGATTCTCCAGAGAATTATGGATAATAGGGAGGGAATAAATAATTATGGAGATATTAAAAAGGTAAATATGTTGAGAGATATACAAAAAGAAAAAAAAAAATGGCTCATAAAATCTCTCATTCCATCTCTTACAAAATCTAAATGTAGAATAAGGGGTATTTTCTCTCTATAATTATCTTACTCTCACTCATCTCTCTGAACGTGGAGAAGAAAGGGGTGGAGTAATAATTAATTAAAATTATTATGTATTAAATGGATAAAAAAATAGCCACAAAATTATAGTCACATAATTATGGATAGATTTATTGCATAAAAACGGTATTTTTCAATCAACTTTCATCGATTTTACAAAATTTTATGCAATAGAATCATTCATTATATATACCATAGAGAGGACAAAAAATCAACTACAATATCCCACGATTTCTCAATTTTCTGTCTCTTACAACAATAATTTATAATATTTTAAATTCATATTTTTTTTTCTATTACAGTAGCACAAAAGTTTTCAACTTTAGCTTATTTTTCTCTTTGATCATCGGCACTGCATTTCTCAATTTCAGATACTCCACATCCACAAAATAGTATAATTCATTTAATATACAAGATAGAGCTGAGGTGGATAAGTTATTGCACTATATTATGGAAAAATCTTCAGAGGATACGGAAAGCAAACATGTTTTCACATACATCGCTTTGACTTGATCAGAGATTAGTTTTTTCTTAATCAGTCTCCATGATTTGTAATATTATGATTTATTAATATTATTGTTATATGCTATGAGAATATTATTTGTGAAATTGATGCCATTCTCAATACCTCCATAGAGGAAGACGAGATATATGTTTTTTATGTTTTATGTTCCCATCTCCTTTCTATTATGGGAATTGCACTATTTAGTCTGCGGATTTTCTCTCTTGTATTTAGAATAATTAAGTTTAATTTTGTTTTTATAAAATACAAACTTTGAAAAATCAGCTCATCAAGCTTTTCATAACTTATTTCAAATGGATTGACCCAATAATCTTGTCTTAAGAAAATGTTTAATTAGGAGACTACCATCACGTGCATTTGCACGTGTATTTTTACTAATAAATATATATATATATATATATCAAGCCCATAAAGCCATCCCTAGAAACTTGTATCCATCTACTAATGGGGAAATTATTTGATCAAGAGAAATGATACATTAATTATCTTTTTTTGTTTTTCTCTCTTTTTTTTTCATTGTTAAGTGTGTGTTGCAATCAGTTTATTTGAGAAGGAGAGGGAATAAGCATAGCCAAATAGAGTATCAATGTATGAAATGGAATTATGAAAATGATATCCTAAACATAACATTTAAATAATGTGAAATATCTCAAACATATTATTTATGAAACACGAGATACCCTAAACTTAATTCATTAAACGTGATGCACTTAGATGTAATTTTTGTAAATAGTAGGTAACCTAAGGCTATATTTGATTGCGAGAGAAATTTAAAGGGAAGAGAAGTAAAAGTTTCACAACTTAAAAAAAAAAGTAAAAATAATAATAATCACCACCCGATATGATCGCATGAGCTTGTAGGTAGGATACAGGGCATCTATTGGTCATTTGAGTGGGACCTAATACTTACCTGGGACCTAACCATCGAGTTTTTGGTCCCACATACAATAGACACTCCTTAGTTTTGTTGGTCCTTGTAATGAAGGTTGCTTGAAATGACAAACGCAATTGGCGAACCTTTAAGTCACCTGCCACGATGAATGGGGAAGTCTAATGACTTTATGCCAAATCAATTCAATGAGAGATGTCTGATATGATGATTCATAATTCCTAAACGAATAGGAAGAGTGTAATGTTGAGTAATTAAGTCATTTGGGTGGACCTAAAAATGAACCACACTGGTTTGATTAATTAGGTAGGAATGTAGGATTAGAATTGATTTGCTTCACATGCATTATCTCTCAATCCTTGTTTTAGAACCATATAATAGTTTCTCCAAGAAAATCAATCATGATTGATTGCCATAAACTGCTTTGAAGTAACTTAAACTTAACTTTTATTTTCCCAAAACCCAAATGATGATCCTAGTTGGGCTGTTTCTTCTGATAGAAGGCTAATAATTCAGTATGATTCACGCCAAACGATGCCTAACATTAGGTTCCATCTTAATATGTGGTCCAACCTTTTTCTTTGTATCATCAATGGATTGAATTTTCCTATATCCACAATTCCATCGTGAAAGAGGAATTTTTATTTAAAGGACATCTAATCATTTGGATCAACATGGAGAACGTTATTTTCGAGTATACAATAGGAGATATGAGGTTAATGATGATACATAATTTTTTTTTTATTTTATCTTATTTTTAAACATAACACATAAGTTCAATCACAGGGTCATATCAACATTGAAGAAGATATTTCTCTAATCCATTGACCAAGAAAAACTTGGTCTATCACTAGTAGTCCAATCTTTTTTAAAATGAAGATAATTACTAGCGTTGTTAAAGTGTAACTCTCAAGAGGTCACACAGTGTTCAACGCTCCTACCTTCACTCTATACCCCCTCCCACACTTCCTCCCATGTGACACAGCCCACTCTGCAATGAAAAGACTCAGGACCAAGCTCGGCCGATTCTCCTGATCCAATTTCAATTTTTGAATTCACTCTCCGCAGATGGAACAAGTTGCATATTTAATGAAGATTTCACCTTCCATTTGATCATGGTAGCAGAATTCTAGTGAATTATTAAGTCCCAAAGAAAATTAAATTGTTTAAATGAGAATTACATTGACCATATGTATTATTCATAAAAAGGGCATTCAGAAGTAACTTTGCTTCCATCCTCCTAACTCTTCTTCTTCATTCAGCTCCATTTCCATTTCAGCCTGTGAAAACACCAACAGCAAGAGTATTGAGACTGGAGCTAAATCTATCAAATTAGTGCTACCATGATTCTTTAATTAGGGGACCCCATAGCAGTTCATACCGATGGGGTGAAAGTGAGGCCAACTCGAATCTCTCCACAGTAAGTTTGGTCAGTCTTGATGACATTATACTTGCAAGGATTTAACTCAGCCACTCCATTTTCCACTCCCATTTCAAATAGATCATTCAAGTAGATCCTGCATTAAAATTACATGAACACCCATCAGTTAACTCATAGCCAGAACACGTGTAATGCCCTTGTTTTGCAACCCAGCAGTAAAAGGTTTAAAATCCCAGTCAACGTTAGGGATGTCAAGCAGTTGGGTTGGGCCGGTTTCAATCGGGTTTACCTAGGCTTGGCCAATTAATAGGGCTGCACCGTGAATACCCATTTAGCTAGACATGTTTATTTAGGGCAGGCATGGTATGGTTGATAATCGGGAAAGACGGCATCGGGCTATCATTACCAGGCCTTGATTGGGATACCGTAATTGGGCTATAGACATTTTAAATGGGCTTTAAACGGACCGTCTTTAAAATTGGTTTCTTAAATGGGCTTGAAAGTGAATACCAATAAAACGAGGTAGAGATGAACATAGTAAAGGAAGATCCCAGAGTTTAAACGGATTAAGCCAAAGATGGGTATAGCAGCTAAGTTTATAAGGTACTCGATCTTTAACCCACAGGATTTAAATCAATTAAACTATGCTCGTACAACCCAAGTTTAGCAAGTTTAAATCAATTAAATTACGTATGAAAAAGATGAATGTTCAGATAATAACTACCACCATCTTAACTATACATATCACAATAGCTTTAGCACTAAATATATATATATATATATATTAAAAAAAAATAGTATTAAAGGAGTCGAACTAAAAGGAGTTCGTTCAAGTCGGGCCGATTAGGCACCCGTTAGGTTAGGTGGCTTCACTGTGTACTACCTGTTTTTGAGCCCGACACTTTTATTAATCAGACCGGTCTAGGTCGGGCATAAACGTGTCGGGGCTTAGTCGGGTCTACTAATGCGGGCTTGGAATTGACACTCCAGATAAGGTAGCCCATTGTAAGGCTGAGCTATATAAGATTACGATTTCACCCGGGTGATGAGAGAATTTCTTCACCAACAGTGATGTGGCAATATGAATAGATTTTGATCATTATTCACTCCCACCCTCCATTGTTCAAGGTCCAAAATACCCTTATCCAGTGCAATCAAAGTGTCAGATGGAGTGGACGAAGTGATTCTCTCTTTACGATATGTGGAGAGAATATAAACGAATAGAAACATGAGCAAAAAGCTTAATCTGTGTTGAATTTAGTGGGCTATGAGAATAGAAAGTCTTTACGTGGCTTCTCCAATAAAATCATCGGCGGAGAAGGTGTCCTTGTCCATGATTCTGAGGAAGAGCTTGTGTTGGTCATCATCTGCCCCACGGTACTGCACTCGAAAACTGAATCTCTCATTCCAGACTGGGTTTCTACCTTCTCCTGCATACAAAATTGCAAGCTTCATAGTTATTATGCCTTACGGTTCAACCGGAACCGGTTGAAAAAAATCATGGCAATAGATATGCAGACACAAGTTGGGGCTGCTTCTCAGGCCAACCAAAGCCCAAACGTAAGTGTACAAGCTCAAGCCCATCCCTTTTATTCTGAAAGTCTAAGACCTAACATGTTTTAAATGGTTGGTATCTGCTTCGGTTATATTGCCTGTTTGAGTTTCTGGCCCCAATTAGGATTAAGCCATATTTTAAGCCCAACAAATGTCTGATGCTGCTGGGCTTGAACCACGACATTTATGCCCAAATTGGGAATTAAGAAATAAAAATAAAGATTTCGCGCATATGGGAAAGATTTACATATCATCTTTGTTGATTTATAAAAATTTTATGATAGAGGTTAGAGTTAATATGGCAAGTTTTAGAGAAGAAAAATGTTTTGAGTAGATATGTGGACATCATTAAAGATTAAAGATAGGGTAAGAGATCATTGCCTAGTCATGTGACCCTTGCACTAGCGTTAGACCAATGAGAGTGTGTGTATGAGCATCAACATGAATGCCATTTTCTATTTTATAGACGATGAAGCGGTAATTTTGCACACCCTATGTGTCTGGGCATACGACCATGCAACCAAACAACTTTCTTTTTCCCTTTATCATGATGTAGTGACTAGTATATGAATTGGGAGGGGGCAAGGTAGTGAATTCTCAAAAATGGTTGGACTACACCAACGTTTATCTCTAAGCCTTTATTTATTTGCATCAACCATAGATGAGTTGATAAGAGACATTCAAGATCAAATTCCTTGGTGTATGGCTTTTGTAGATCATATTGTTTTGATGGATGAAAAATACTATGATAAATGCAAAATTGAATTTATAGGGATCAACATTGAAATCAAAAGGTTTTAAGATAAATAGAACCAAAACTAATATGTATAACTTTAGCAACAAAAGGACGAAGTGGGGTGGTGAAAATTGAGGATAAGGAGCTACTAATGTGACAACTTCAAATACTTAGGTCTAATCATGAATAAAAAAGGAGAAATAGATAATACTGTTCAAAGAATTAGAATGAGATGGATGAAATGAAATGGTGCATCTAAAATGTTATGTGATCGATGTATCCCTTTATAGGATAGTTATACAACCAACAATGACGTACATGATTGAATGTTGGGCAATAAAGGAAAAAAATGTAAATAAACTTCATGTGACTAAAATGATGTGGTAAAACTAGAAAAGATAATTTAAAGAATAAACAAGTTAGAGTAAAACTTGGCATTGTCCATTTTCATGATAAATTGCAAGGAATTCATATAAGGTGGCATGGACATGCACAATAGAAGCCTTTCAATATTCTCGTTTGAAAATGTAATTTATTTCAAAGTGAAGGAATTAACAGAGCTAGATAGGCCTTTTTTTATTTTATTTTATTTTTTGTGCAAGACATAGGTCTGAAATAACCATAGAGGAATTGCTGAGGAAAGATAAGACCAAAATAAAAGAAAATTAGCTGTTGCCTTGGTTGCAGCCATGTAACTATTGCAATCGTGCTGACAATCAGTAAAATAAAATAATTCACTTTTCCCTTGAACTTAAAAATACCCTTTTAGATTTTTATATTTTCCAAATGCATCATCTAAACTCCTTTCATTGGCTGCAATCCAAGCAACAGCCAAATTTTGTCGAACAAATGGTCTCGTCACTTCGAATGTAACGGAAGTTAGCAGTTGGGGTTTAGACTTTAGACTGACCTTGACGGACGCTGCTCTTGCGTTCTTGGCTTTTATACTCAATCAACATATACGGATCCGATCTACCTGTTCCATGAGCAAAATTCAAACAAAATAAAATGAACCAGAGGAACCAGACGACGGGGATGAAGGGAATTCAGAAGGAAGAAGCATAAATCCAGAGAGAAATAAATTTATCACAGTAAAGAAGCAACGAGAATCATCCGGTTGTTCAAATTCTCTAATTAAGCTTTTAATCAACCAATTTAGGGCGTTCCACCTTCCATTTTTCGTAACATCTCCAAAACAAAACAATACAGAGAAGAACAGAGCAAATTGATTTTTCCTTTTTCTTCGTGAAACAGATCAGAACAGAAAGAGAAAATGTGTATTAAGAAATCTTTAACGAAAACGAAACAATAGAGAGAAGAGGAGGGAGGAGAAGTGTAGAGATGGTGTTACCAAAGAAATCGGATTCTTCCAAGCCTCGAGCATCCACTAGCAGCACCTCCAATATGCCACTGGCCATCTTTCTATGTCTCCGTCTTCTCTCTCTCTTTGTCTTCACACAGACAGGCGACGATGACGGACGAACGGACGGACAAAGAAGAAAGGGAGAGGAGAACCAACTCCCCACACGGTATTCCGCTGTTTATATAAATAATCACAGATCGGACGTTCTCTATCGATGGCGCTATATCTTATGTTTATTCAATTTATTAAGAGAAATTAAGTCACATGGAAAATGGAAACCATCTTTCAATGCGTGTCCCAGTAAACAAATTAATGTGGAGAAGAAATATTGTGTTCGGTATATGGTTTTAACGATACCGATTGCTAATCGATCCTGATCGATTATCAATCAGTAAGGGTGTCAAATTGGAATTGAAATCGAAAACTGAATTCAGTTTCAGTCCGAATGTCTTGAACTGAATCAAACTAATTATAATATAATTACATCCTAGTTTTGGACCGATTAACACCCTTAATTATTAGTATCATTTTCAAAGGTAAAACTACAAATAATATATATATATATATATATATTTTTTTTCAAATTAAAGGCAAAGGTGATCGATACGCACAAATATGATATCGATAACTAAATCCTTGATTTGATATGTATTTTTTTAATATATATATATATATAGAGAGAGAGAGAGAGAGAGAGAGAGAGAGAGAGAGAGAGAAAATATAGACCCAAAACCAATTTTGATAATGCATATCGAGCACAACCTTTTACTCCAAAGAAATTGAAAACACGTGGATTCACACTGGGCATTTGATGGATGTATCTTAAGATTTAAGTCCCAATTGTTAATAGGGGTTTAAATTGGGTGACAACTACTATCCCACCCCATCCTCCCTCTAACCAAATGGAGCCTAAAGGGAAGAAGGACGTGAAAAAAAAAATTTGCATTAAATATTTGCATTACTTTAATAATTAAAAATCAAAAATGATTTTTTCTATAAAATATTTCACTTTTTAGGATAATATATTTGCATTTCACGTGCAACCAAATGGAACCTTTATGATTCAACCAAGGAAAAGCTTGATGTTAAGGCTCATAATTAGATGGATCCTGTGAGGCCCAATTGGCCTGACGATAGAACTTTTGGCCCTTTGGCTTTGACCATATGCACCTAGGCGGCTAAGCCAAGGTATCCGATTGGGCTTGGCTGACACCTGCTCTTGTGCAAGTAATGCAGTCATGGTTTGAAGGATTGGATTGGCATGAATCGGTCGGATTGGATCAATATTAGTCTTGATCGATAATATTGAATTGATTCAGGGATAATAAAGTAAAAAAAAAAAAAAACCCCAGTTTTTTAATGATGAAAAAGAGGTATTTCTGTCTGATCCAAATTGGAATTGAATCCTTATTGGCTCACTTCAATCCCAAGACTTATCCCGCTATCTTAAACCATGAACCTATTGTACGAGACTCTTGCTGCTCCTGCCATTTCAGGATTTGGGGAGGATCATAATTTATGCGGGCAGTTTTATGTCCTCTTGACAGAAAGGCTGTTTATCAATTCAAACCTATAACAAGTAACAGTGTAGCAACCTTACCGTTGTGTCTAGACCCGCCCTCTACTTATCATTTTTCATGCTCTTGAATAGGTCAGTTGCATGATTCAACCATTAATCTTTACAAACAACTGGCACAACAGGATGACATTTGTGGTCCGCGTTTCTCTCTTTAAACAACCCACTTGATCTGAGTCTGAAGTTGGAAGTCCAGCACAATATTTATGGGCCAAGCAAAACCCGGAAAAAGCCCAATTATATTTTACAAAATTAAGTTTCGAGTTTTAGGCCAGATTGGGTGTAACGGCCGATCCCAACCGAAAAGTGGAAGAAGAGATGTGATAGGGAAGTGGCTAAAAAAAATTGGAAGTGGCCAACCTGTATGAGGCAGATTGACAGTTTTGCCCTGGTGAAGTTCTAAACTGTTCGATACTTTTTGGAGGGTCTAACCTAAAATGGTAAGACATCATGTAGAGAGAGCTCTTCAAGCATACGAAAACACCATAAAACTAAATAAATCAGTGGGCTTAAAGCTAGAGGTTGTTAATCTCTCCAAATAATATTCTCATGCTGGATTGAGATGAGGGAATAGTAAATATAAAAAGAAGAAGTCTCAAAACAAGTGACTTTGGTGATGAAAAACCAAGATTCTTCAAAATCAAATTAAATCAAAGAATTTGAAACCCGAATTATCTTTTGAAACTTTTTTTCATAGGTCATTAAGAATTTCAATAATAAAAAAAAAACTACATTCTAGAATAAATTACATAAGTTAGAATCACCTTTCGAAACTATTTGTATCAAAACAGGAAGTTAAATGGCAAATACTTTCAATGGCCACCCGAGATATGAAGGGGCATATGAAGCATGATTTGGTTCACCGATAGGAATCAAATCCGCAAGTTGAGGCAAGTCAAGGGAATAAAGTCCATTATTATAGTTGCTATGAAACCAATTGCGTTTAAATTTGAATAAATTGAAGTGCATTTGAATCATTTATAAAACTAGAATCAATTACGACTCAAATGAAAGAGTAAAAATTGAAATAGTTACTCATCTCAACTAAATGGGGTCATCAAAGTCATACTTTTCACTACTTTTTCTATAAGTCATTTTAGGCCTACCTTCTTAAGCTCATTCAATCTGAAATCAAATTGCTCATCAAATATGGAGATTCAAAGGTTTATGTTGTATATATATCTATAGATATTGATGAATACAATCTCTGAGAGTAATGCCGGGTTCAAATCATCATCGTTCTTCACGATGACAAAATTTAGTGTCTATAATATCCACGTTATATTTATATATATAATAAAATAAAGATGTTTTTTTTTTAGAAACTTATTAAGTATTCGAACTATTCCTAAATTAGCTTTAATTAAAAAATTGAATGTCATTATTTAGAGAGAGAGAGAGAGAGAGAGAGAGAGAGAGAGGTTGGTCTTCATCAATCATGAGTCCATGACCCTTTCCTTCAGTTAAGATTCCGAAAACAGTGTTAGTGGTGAATGGATCTGCAGAAGAGCTTTGGTAGTTTCAAGAAAGTTTAATGGAAAAGAGGCATGCATCATTGGCATTTATTCAAATTCTCCAGTCCTTCAACTATAGTTACCATCCTTATTTGAAATCCATCCATTATAGGAAACGATAGTCTACTTCTTAGTACCATCAACTTCAACAGCAAAAGACTCTTCCCTGTTAATATATTTTTCTGTTTCCGTTCTTAGCTATTTCCTATTTTCTGTCTTAGCCAATGCAAAAAAATCACCCTTTCTACAAACCACACAGCTCTCTCTCTCTCTCTCTCTCTCTCTCTGTAATCAGTCATGGAACCATTTACATATGAATACATTTCTATAAGATTGTTAGCTGTTGTGATTTCTATTTCAATTATATGGGGTGATTTTTATTTTTAGATTGTTTGGTTTGATTTTACACCATATTCAGTGAAATAGAAATCAAATTGTTAAAAAATAAAAATAAAAAATCAAATGAAATAGAAATTCTATAAATTGATTTCACTCTTTCTCTTTAATGAGTACATGGTTAATTTGATGGGCAAAATCGTAATTCATATATAAACAAAACACCACCACTCTTCTTCTCCTGATGGTCAAACCACGATCATGCCCCCGCCCCCATCACCACCAACCCCTGTTTAGCCTCGCCCTTGCCTCAACCCTTGCCATCACCGTCTCCCCAAGAAATATTTCAGATTAATGTACCCAAAACAATGCCAATTTCTAGATTAAAAAAAAGTATATTTATTGATTGGTTCATAAAATCAATCCGAAATTGAAATAGGAATCAGGCCTTAATTAATAGGTTTTTCTATTTTCATGATAAAAAAAAGGGGATATATTGAGGTATTAACAAATCTAGCAAGCACTGTTTGGTGTTAAAATATTTGAGACTGAACCGGGTAAACTGACTCAAATTGAACTGATTTCTTATTGGGCTAATTTTGGACTAGGGTATTATGAATCCGAAACTAAACTGAAATTGAAATTAAATGTATAAAAAATCAACAGAACAAAGGGCTGCTTCAAATGTTCGGGTTTCAATGGCTTCTTTAGTTGAGATGATTTATCTGGCACTTCACTATCGCAGAATGATTCTTTGCTATTTCCTCTCTCTCTCTTTTTCTCAGTCTGAAATGATTTTTCCAAATTGAATTGAAACCACTTCAAAACCCAGACTGAACTAAAACCAAACCAATATACCCCTGATAAGATATCACTAGTTGTCCGAAACTCATTAAAAGTTTTTTTTTTTTTTTTTTTTTTTTCATAATTTTGTATATATATATACAAAATCCAGGGAAATAGAGATCTCCTGGTTCTGTATGGTAATCAGGACGAGATAGGTGCAATACCTTACTCCGATCCAGCAAGGAGACTAACACTGAGATGGGTGCAATACCTTACTCAGAACTAAATTTGCTTGAATTAAAATAAACAATTCAAAGAAATGAACCATAAACTGAAAAGATATGGAATTGCAGAAAATAAAAGCAGAAAAATAAAAGCTGCTTAACAAGATCTATATCTTGGAATCAAGAGGCTCGACTGTAGGCTTTGATCCAAGGATAGAACGAGAAGCTGCTATATGCAGATGTAGATGCAGAAAGAAAGCTAATAATGCAATCAAAGAAAATAACTTTGGAATATATCTTTGAAATTTAAAGTTACAATATTTGGAGATATTTTTGATCCAGAGTTCTTGGGTCTGGATAGGCTTAGGACGGTTTGGGTTAGAGGATTTGAGAAGAAGAAGGTTGGTTTGGTGAAGAGATCTTTGAGCTATGGGTAGCTAACCTTTGATGGACGATCAGACTTGAGGTGATCGGAGTTTGTTGAAGTCCGGCGAGGTACTTCGAGAGATCTTGGAAGAACTTGTGGAAGTATTTGCTTCGGAGCTTCTCTCTCTAGGTTCTAAGATTTCAAGTCCGAAAATGTTCAAGTGATTTGTGAGAGGGGTTGGTGCTCCTTTTATAACACAAGGAGACTCATTTGAATTACATGTGGTTTTGGTTTTCATTTGGGTTTCATTTGATACTGTACCAGATTAGGTACTGTTTGACATTTCATTTGATACTATTTGGAACTGTGCACTTAAATTTGTATTTGGAGTGAACAGTTGCTGCCGACAATTGTGGAACTGTTGGCGCCGAAAGTTGGAATTGCTATCGACAAATGATTTGGAATCTTCAATGATCTTACCACGGCATTCCACGTGTCAGGGACACTGTTCTCCGTATTGGTTTGATCAAGAATTTTGTATCCTATTTATTTGAGCCGGATATTGGCCGGACTATCCTATAACCTGGGATAGTAACAGTACCCTCTTTCCTTTAAAGGTCGTCCGGGGTTATTTGACTAGGTGGATTTTAACGACTGCACCTCGTCGGCTAGTTTAAAACCGTCTTAGCAGACGTTTTGGACCAAACTTATTTGGTCGAGGAGGACTTTGTGTTGGCTGTCCGGCGGTTCCGCCGGGAGGTAACTTCTTTGAATTTGCTGGAGGAGGACGCAGTAAGACTGTCAGGGACGAAGTCAGGGTCAACCTCATAAGGATCTTGCCCATAGCAGAGTTCATGGGCAGGAACAGATCTTTGCATAGATTTGAGACTGTAGGCATCATCACTGGAGCCTTCATTGTCTTCATTGTCGGAGTCGGAACCGAGCTCTGCTAGACGAGCACGAAGGGCTTCCTTCTCACTTTTGGTGCTTGATTTGGAGGAGCTTTGGATTTTTGGAACAGGCTGGAGACCTGTGAGGCTTTTGATTAATGCATTTTTCTCGCATTTGGAGACATCACAGTTGTCCCACCATTTGATATTGAAAGACCGGCAGAGGACTGGGGCAATCCAGTCATTAACCTGATAGTCATAAATTTGAAATTCCCAGAATAGAATCCATGCGAGGCGGCAATGGAAAAAGAATCTGAGAAGATTAGGTTGGTGAGGTTGCGGTATTGAATTTTGAGAAAATATTTGGAAGGAATCTTGAATTTGTGGAGGAAGGATTTCTTCCAAAGGTCCATACTGGTCCCACCATTTGGGAAACCAAGTGGGAGTTTGGTTGTTGAATTTGTATTCAAAACAGAAGAACCAAGAGTGGCGGTTGGTTCTATTTTGAAAAGTGAAAGCTTTGAACCAGGCTTCCTGGTAATCCATGTAGGTAAAATTTTGGGGGGAAAAAACATTTGAAAAGCTTCTTTGGTTCATGGGATGAGTCCCCCAGTCTTGGAGAGATAGAATTTTGCAGATGGTTACAGTTGTATGTGTAACCAGACTTGGGTCGGTTCTGTCATAATTAAGTTTGAGTCTGACAGAATCAGTTTCTACGAGAATATACTCGTAATATTCTTGATTTTTTGCTTGGGAGTTGGAATAGTGATTCCATCCTTTGTAGAAAACTGCTTGTGCCATCATGATTGGCGAATCAAGATATTTGTATAGGGGCTCTTCAATAGTGAAGAGGTCTTCTTTGCAAGGCTTTTCATGATATTGGCTTTTGAGTTTGGAACCTTGTGCTGTTTGAAGAGGTTTGGCTTGGGTAGTTTGGAGGCTAGAACTAGCCTTATTTGTGGGTTGGATGGGTCCTGCGGTAGAGCCTACTACCACAGCATGGGAATAAGGTGTTTTGGTGGTAGCCATTTGAGTCTGGCTACGGGTAACAATTTGGTGTGTTGGTGCAGCAGATGCAGCGGCAGCACCATAACTAGATTTGGATTTGACAATAGAATTTGAGGAGGTGGACTCCTTAGGGGGAGCCATCCTGATAAGGTTAATTTGAGGAGTCTGGCCCTGTAAGAATTCACGGGTAAGAAAGTCAGGGACAGAATTGGATTCTCCTTTAATATATTCTATTTGAAATTCAAAAATTGATAATAAAGCTTGCCATCGGGCAAAAATTTGTTTGGATGCAAGATTTGAAACATCATTTTGTAAAACATATTTAGCTGCGCTACAATCAACACGAACTAAAAATGGTTTATTTAATAATGTATTTTGAAATTTTTGTATGCAGAGAACAATCGATAAAATTTCCTTTTTGATGGTACTGTAATTCTTTTGAGCAGAATTCCAAATACCAGAAGTAAATTGGACTAATTGTTCTTTGTTATTATCAGGGAGTCTTTGTTTAAGAATTCCTCCGTAACCAATATCAGAGGCATCAGTTTCAACAATCTTAAATGCCTCAGGGTTAGGAATAAATAAACAAGGAATTTCTTTAACAAGCTTTTTGATTGTTTGGACGGCAGTTGTTTGGGTTTGTGACCAGGGAGCTGGTTTCTTTTTAAGCCGAAGATAAAGAGGTTCGGCAATCTTACTGATTTGGGGAAGGAAATCACGAACGTAATTTAGGCTTCCTAAAAATCTTTGTAATTGGGTTTTGTCGAGGATTTGGTCAGGGAATTTTTCTCCAAAGGTAATAGCTCGATCAATAGGGGTAAGGGTACCCTTTTCAATTAAGTGCCCAAGGAACCTAACCTTGGTTAGAAAGAATTCCATTTTTCTCTTTGATAGAACAAGTCCATTTGATTTAATAATTTGATAAAACGTTCTTAAGTGTTTGAAGTGTTGTTCAACAGAATTTGAGAAAACCAAGACATCATCAATATAGACAATGGTAAATTGTCCATAAGGATTGAATATGTCATTCATGATTTTCTGAAATTCACTTGGGGCATTTTTGAGGCCGAATGGCATTACGTTCCATTCATATAGGCCAAAGGGGGTTGTGAAGGCGGTTTTATAACGATCCTTATCATGGATTTGGATCTGCCAGAAACCAGACTTCATATCGAATTTGGAAAAGATTTTTGCTTGGTAAATTCTTTGTAAAAGGTCCTTTTGATTTGGGATAGGATATCGGACCCATTGGAGGGCATCATTTAAGGGTTTGTAATTAACTACTAGCCGAGGAGTACCTCTTTCAATTTCAGCAGCCTTATTGACATAGAAGGCTGTGCAACTCCAGGGTGAGGTACTGGATCGGATGAGTTTTTTGGCTAAGAGATCACTGATCTCTTCTTTGCAAGTTTCAAGAAGGGTTTGATTCATTTGAGCTGGCCGTGCTTTAGTGGGAATTTGGAGATCTGAGAACCCAGTAGCATAAGGTAGGGTAACCATATGCTGCTTTCGATGCCAAAAGGCATCAGGAACATCAGAACAAAGATTGGTTTCAAATTTTAATTTAATTTGATTAATTTGTTGGATAGTTTTGGGGTTTTTAAGATGATCAGAGATTCTTTCATGGAGAAGCTCTGTTTTGAGAAAATTTAATTGTTTAATTTTTCTAATGCTTTGGTCATCAGATTTTTGGGCTTGTAAGAATGGGAAGACAATTTTCTGTCCTTGAAACTTAGTAGAAATCCCGTCTTGGGTTATTTTGAATGGTTTGATTTTTTCTAAGAACGGTTGACCAAGGATTATGGTTTGGTCAAGATCCTTAGCAAGGATAAAAGTTTGGGGAAGGCAAAGGCCTTGGTTACAAACATGGGTGTTTGAAAGTTTATATTGGACATTCAACCCAGATCCATTTGCCGTATTAAGGCGTTGGGTAGTTCTTTCATAGAACTGGGTTGGAATAGCACCTTCGTTGATACAGTTGGCGTTAGCACCAGAATCGACTAAGGCAATGGCAGAGAATTTGAATGAAGCATTAATAACTAAGGTTATGCGAACATACCAATTTTGACATGATATGGTAGCCACAAAACCAGGGATTGTTGGATTTGGTTCAACGAGCTCTTGAGTTGCAAAGGGGTTTATTAATGGTTCGTTGGTTGAAGTTGAAGCTTGTTGGTTTTGATGTCTGTTTAAGTGGGCTATTTGTTGTTTAATTTGTTTTATTTCATACTGCAAGGATGCAGTAGTGGTTTCTAGGGATTTGATTCGTCCAGAATGGTCGGGGATAGTTGGTTTTGATATTTTATCAAATTTTTGCATAATTTGATGAAGGTTGTAAGGTTGAGGAGAGTTTTGGGTAGAAACATTATTTCTGAGATGCTCAAGGCAGGCCTTCTTTTGCTCTGGGTCTGCTAAGCTATCGATATAATCAAAAATGTTTGAATTTGGTGATGCACGAAGCATCCGGACAGATTTGGGAACACAATCATCACAGCTAAGACCAATAATACAAGAATCACAATTACATGCTTGAAAATTCTCATTATTGGAAGAACTGGAAGAATTATGTTCAGAGGCTTGAATTTGGTTAAGCTTTTGGCTTTCATCTTCAGAAGAAGATGAAGAAGTTTCATGAAATAGAGCAAGGATTTGAGTCTTATCTTGCTCAGATATTTGTAAGGAATTGATTTTATTTGAAACTCTACAAAATTTGGCGATATGACCAGGCTTACCACATTTGAAACATCCTTGTGTGGTTTTATCTGGATTTTGATTCTTAAAATTTTTAGGTGCCTTGAAAGGTTTTCTATATTTGTTATACTTTGGTTTTGAAGGAGTTTTATGGTAAAACTCAGGGGTTGTGAATGGTCTGTTAGACACATATTTTTTGGATTTGTGAAAATTTTTATAGAATTTGCGAGAGGATTTATGTTTATGTTTTGATGGAGGTCTGAGGGGTGGGAACCCGAATTGTTCGCAGAATCCTCCTAACTCTCGTTTGTAAAACTTGTTTTCTTTGTGGATTTGTTTCTTTAATCTAATGTCAGTGCAGAGAGCAAGGCCCTCTTCATGAATTAGACTAATAATTTGGCCATAGGACATTTGGTCATAGGGAATGATCCCATCATTTTCCTTCCTAAGGCGTTGTTTGATTTTTTCAGAAAACAGAGTTGGTAGACCTGTAAGGAATTTTTCTTTCCAACAGGGAAGGTTTGCATCAGGTCTGGTTAAAACTTTGGTTAAGAAGGTGTCTTTGTACCATTTGAAATCATGTAATTTTTTACATCTAAGGTTTGATAATTGTTCAGCTGTTCTATCTTTAAGACGAGAAGGGTTTCCTAAAAAGTAATTTGCAATGCTGAAAATAAGGGTATTAACAGCATCCTCAATAGGAATTCCTTCACCATCAAGAAGGGGAACACCATCAGGTGTGATTCGAACAGCCATTAAGATTTCTGTTTTTTGGATATCAGTCAGGACATAATCCCACCAACCTTTGAGCTGGCCAGTAAAGCCAGAAACAAGCAAGGTAGCCACAGCACTATCAGGTGTATTCTTGATACGGTGTGCGTTGCTAACCATGGTCATTTCTTGGAGTTTGTTCATGAGATTATGTTCGGACAGACCATCTATGTTCCATTCATAGATGATTCCACTTTGGTAAGAAGCCTGAGGAGCAGTTCCTCTAGCTTCAATTTGGAGGTCAGGGAAAACCGGGTGTTGGTTTGAATTTTGACCAATTTGGTTGATTTTAGGGAAGTCCTCTTCTTCAGAACTTGAGGAGGTATCTGAAGAACAACCTATGATGTTGCGGACACCTCTATTGTTTGATTCAGCCGATGGCTCATCTAAGGGTTGGTCTTGGACAGGTGTTTGAGGATCACTTACATGTGCTTCGGCAGCATTAAGGATAGTCAAACGTTGGTTAATTTGATCTAAAACAAAAGACTTGTTGAGAGCTAGCTGTTGTTTTAGGGGAATGTTATATGGTTTGAACAAAGAAACAGAAATTGGAACTGGAGCCGGTGTCAAGGATGAAGAGGCTACAGGTTTAGGTTGGACAAGGTTTTCAACTCTTGAAAGTTGATTACCTATGGTTTGAAGACTTAAATTTGTAAAATTCAATTGTTCAATTTGTCTTCGGTTTGTATCTTCCTTTTCCGTAATTTTGAAAGGAGAAGCTATTATCTCATTATTTTTGTAGTTATGTTTGATGCTTTCCACCGGAGGATGGATAGCATTAGTTGTTTGTCCTTCATAAAGAGTCCAGGCTTTATGAGAGGAGGATTGGGTACACACCTGATTGTGCCAGGGATAGTAGATATTATTATCCTGGGCATAGATATCAAAATATGTAAAGAAGAAAACATTTGTTTTAAGATTGGTCATAAAATTATACCAATTTGTTCTAATTTGAGCTTGTTGATCAAGGTTAAAGGTTTTTAAAAACCATTCACGTTTTTCTTTGTTCTTTTCAGACTCAAAATCAGTTCGAAGTAAAGGTTTGTTAATTTGATAATTGGTTTCTACTTGAATCATGTAAAGTCCACCATTTTTGGGGTCTTTAGGAGGAGGAGGTGGTTCAACCTCAGATTGGGTAGGAGACCTTTGATCATGGGTTTCGGAAGGAGTTGTTTCAGGAACAGTAGAAGTGGCTTCGTATGTTCCATGGACGATATGTTGATTATTTTGAACTCCGACAAGGTTAGTGAAAGGTGGAGTTGTCCTAGTTTGGGAAACCCATTGGTTTAAGTCAGAAGAAGTCGATGCCTCAGAGCATGATCTTCTGGAGCTTTGGTAAACCGGAGGGGTAGTTTGTCTGTTGAACCTAATGGCAACTAATCCGTCTGAATCCTGGGAAATAGAACGGATACTTGTGTTTGAGACTTGTGGGGGAATAGCAGTCGTTTGCAGCTGCCATTCTTCAGGGAATGAAATATCTTCCCAACGACAAAGTTTGGGGTAAACAATCTGGCCCTGAATACAATCAGTCTCAAGGTAAAGAGTTTGGCCTTTTGAAGATGTTCTTTTGGCTCGAGGTTGGACAGACTTCATAGCTTTGTATTTGATGCGATGGATAATGGAGATTGGGATGGTTCCATGCATTAATTTGTAACCATGAGTTTTAAGGTTAAGTTTGAGGGAGTGTAAAATGTTTGGATCTTCTAAGGCTATGGACATGTCAGGATAGACATTAAAATGGACAGGTCCATAACATAAACTTGTTTCAATGGCTCCCAGAAGGGAATCATTGAACTCAAGGAACCTTTGGTCACGAAGGGCTAACAACATAGAAGTGTTGAGTCATTCTCGGTGAAGGGGTTTGATGGCCACTTGGACTAAGCCAATATGAACATAATTATATTTGCGGTCTTTATATAAATCTTGTAGGGTAATTGGATCAAAAAGTTGGATTTCTTGAGTTTGTGGGGTAAAATTTATAGTTTGTTCTACGGTCTTGACTGTTTCAAGTCCGAACCAATCTCGATCATAGAGATCATTTCTTGAAATTTTTGGCATATCCCAACTTCGTAGTCGTCGGTTAATTCTTGAGGTTTGTTCATCATAATCAAGCACATTAGAACTTGTGCTTGCCTCACCTGCCGATCTCATCGACATGGAGCGGGGTAATCGACTCATAATTTGAGAATTCTTAAACTTGGGGTAATCACCTAAATCTAAGTTTTAAGATGGTATTTCCAACATGACTTGGGCACAAACGTGGTCTTACACTCTTCTGCCACTCCTCCCAAGAATCCAAAGGCATATACCGCGTCGAAAAACTTAAAAGAAAATAATTACACAAAAGGAAAGAAATCTGCAAAGAAATAAACCGAATCCACCACCACCGTGGCTCTGATACCAGATTACAGGATCGAGATTAGCCAAAATCCAGGGAAATAGAGATCTCCTGGTTCTGTATGGTAATCAGGACGAGATAGGTGCAATACCAACGAACTCAAACCATGTTAAAACAAAAACAGACCTGATAAAAAAATTGATATGAACCCAGAATCAAGCCAAACCAAATCACATTAAATCAAACAAATCTTTCTTTATTGGTTTGATTTTCAAATTATTTATCATTTGCACACCTAAATCGACTGATTGCCATTCATTGATCTTGCAGAAGCGCTGCTTACCATACGGGGGCTTGTCCTGAATGCTATAATCATTATTATGGAACACCATTTTATCATTATCAAAAAACAAAGACACCCCTTAACACGCTAATCCATGTCAAAGATTGACAGATTGGTCAATGTGAGAGCCAAATATTGATCGACTTTGAATGGAGACGCAAGATTTGAATGGATAAAAATCCTCTGTTTTGCTTCATCTATTTTTTATTGTTTTGCTACTGCAGAAGACGACATGTGGCATTATTTTAAGCGAATGGCCAAGATTAAGTTAAAAACCAAACTAAAAAAAAACCCGGTTTTATGCTTCAATGAATCGATCCACTCATTTGAATCAAACCGGACCGGACATATTAGGTTTGAATCAAAACCTAGAGAAACTCCCACTGTTTTGCAGTCTCTCGCCCCTCTCACTGCCTCTCACACCGCTCTCTGCTCATGAAGAAGACTCTCCCACCTCTCTCACAGTCTGTCTCTCACAACTCTCCTTGTTCACGAAGGAAACTCCTCTCACCCCTCTCACCGTCTCTCTCTCTCTCTCTCTCTCTCTCTCTCTCTCTCTCTCTCTCTCACACACACACACACACACACACACACACACACACACGCAAACACACACCTCTTTCTGCTCACGAAGGAAAAGGAAAAACCCTTGCAGGTTTCTGCTCACGAAAGTTGCGGGGTGCTCTGCTCACGAAGGTCTTTCTGCTCCAGGCCAAGGTCACTCTCTTGCGAAGGTGAAGTAAACAGTGGCTGGGTTGGGTCAATCTCTCTCTCTCTCTCTCTCTCTCTCTCTCTCTCTCCCTGCTCACGAAGAGAGTGGTTGATACTCTCCATTTTTCTTGGGTTAGAGTACTCCTCAGCGCCGAAGCCTATTATGTTACATCTCTCTACCCTAACCCGATTCAACCACACGAAGCTCTCGATCGCTCCTTCTCTGCTCACGAAGTTATCGAATGCTCCCTTTTTGCTCACAAAGCTCTTGATCGCTTGCTCTATCTGGACCAGAAAGCCCTAGATCCCCTTGTCTTCTAAATATCTCGCACAAGAAAGGTTTCTCTTTGCAGGTAAGCTCACCTATTGCATTTAATCAATGGAGAGGGCAGCGCTAGATCCCCTTTTCTGCTGATAGAGGACCAGAGAGCCCTAGATCCCCTTTTCTGCTGAATATCTCGGACGAGAAAGGTTTGTTTCTGCAAGTAACCTCACCTATTGGGTTTAATCGAGGGAGAGGGAAATTTTTTTTAGAGGAAAAACTGAGAACATTTTTAGAAGATGATAATGTCAATTTCATGGTAGTCTTGAATCTTCAGGCATTGATGGGTATGATTGTAGGTTTTTCTGAATGCAGGTTTTCTCGATTGCAGGTTTTTTTGGATGCAGAAATTTTTTTGAATGCAGTTGTTTATTTTCTTATATGGTTTATTTATTTATTATTATTATTTTTTTGAATGCTATTGTTACTTGTCTGGTAATAAGGCAGGATTGTAGAGCATAATTTCTGTTAAGGGTGTTTGATTGGAGGTTCCATCGAGTTATTTTATGATCTTAGCTCATAGTTACTAACAACTTTTTTTTGTGCAGGTAAGG
The DNA here is from genome assembly GCF_013358625.1 of Macadamia integrifolia. Lineage (NCBI taxonomy): Eukaryota > Viridiplantae > Streptophyta > Magnoliopsida > Proteales > Proteaceae > Macadamia > Macadamia integrifolia. Next base: position 131,245 of record NC_056568.1, on the reverse strand, counting down.
AGTCTTTAGCTCAAATGGTAGAGCACCTAGGGTAATGCCCAGGTTATGGTGGTTTGAATCCACCAAGACTCTGATTTAGAGATGGGTTTGTTATGGTAAATAAAGGGGGGTTTCTTGTCTTGAATAGAGAATGGCGTCTCTTCTCACTTGTATATGTTGAGATGTCTTATAAACTGGTCAAGATGAAACTTTGTCCATTATGCATCCATTATTACAAGTTAATGATATGTAAGAGAAACTTTATCCATTACAGACCAGCTTTAAGCCTCTTATGATAGACTGTAAAGATGGTTCAGATGAACCATATAAGAGAATTGTTAGACATGGCTACTTCTAACCAGTAAATTAATAAACCTGGTTACCTGAAATATGATTTAAGCTAGACATTAATACTAATGGTACATTGAAAACCCAATAAAAATTAGAGTAAACGAAGGCAGTAATGAAGGAACTTACACAAGTACAGAGTTTTGAAAGGAATGCTGAATGAAACATTATTGTATGGCTATAAAATGTAGAGAACCACCCAAATATAAATGACATGTTACATACTGTTTACTACATGTAGAATTCAGCAACTCAGATCAAATGCATAGGAACCAAAGATTGTGACTCAAAGGGGCTTCATATAATATCCACCTCATCCCTCAGCCTCATGTGCTGAAATTTTTGTTCTTTTTTTGACATCTCACATATAGTGGTAGCTGTTTGAGATTTTAAATGTAACTGCAAGCATACGGATAAGTGTAGCTACGGGTCGAACTCAGGGAGAGCAGCCACTTTATTTTTTTTTTCTTTTAATAATGTGAAAATAAACCTATTAATGATTGTGATCTAATTCTAACTACCGTCCTAAACATATGTATCTAAAATAACGTCCTAACCATTTGTCATCTAAGAATTTAAAGACACAAACCACGCAATTAAAATTAAATAAATAAATAAGTAAAAATAAACAACCCACGCAATTAAAAAAAAAATAAAGGAAAAAAATGCTGAAATAAAAATAAAGTAAAAGAAAGGGGAGAAAGCTAGAGAGACACTCACAAGTAGGTTTCTCTATTTAGCCCAAGGGATGCATCATAATATGAGCTTCTCTACTTGACCAGAGAGTCACTCTTACAAAAGTTACTCTACTTGACTTTAGGGAAAGTGAGACAATTAAAATAAAAACAATAAATTGATGGTTCTATGGCTAGGAGGGGCAAAGCCAACACATACACTAGCCATGAACTTTGGGGAAAAGGGATAGCAATAATGTAACGACTGAAATTAAAATCCTAAATTAAGAAAGAAAGGGTAGTCAGAAGAGGGAATGAGAGGGGGGGGGGAGAGAAGACTACTGAGGGAGCCTACTTACTTGAACTTCAATGCTTGAACTTGAAAGCTTGGGTGATTTGATATACTACCAGAACTAAAAACCAGATCTGGAATAAACTAAATCTGAAATTTCTAGTACTAGAGAAAACAAATCTTAAAAAAAAAAACTGATTTGAAAAAAAAAAAAGATGCTCCACGGCTCGTGATCTTGTCACCTAGATCTAAGCCTAGAACTATAACTTTAAAAATTACAACTCAATTGCATAGATTATAAACATAAAAGGCTGAATAATAATAAAATAGTACTTGCATTAATTAACATAAAAAACTATTACAAAAGTGATTAAAGCAAAAATAAAGAAGAACTAAAACTAAAGAAAGTGAGAGAGGGAGAGAAAGAAGAAAACCAAGCATAAACTAGAAAGTAAACTAAGGAGAATAATAAATAGGAGGGGGGAGGAAGGGGATTTTATAGGGTTTTTTTTTTTACCTCATTCCTTCTACAAACCTTCTTTAAGAAAAGAAAGAAAATAAAATAAAATAAAATCTTGGTAAAAATCCTCATTCTCTGAGATATTGTGTGAGGAAAGAGAGAATCCGTATCCAAAATTAATAAATTCTATTCCTTCCTTGCAATATTAACCAATATCTTGCAATCTTGATTAAATCAGAAAGGAATCTTTGCATAGCATCTTTAAGATCTTGTGAGGTGGCAAGGAGAGAAAATAATCTTCAGGAATTTTGTAGGAGAGAGAATGTGATACCAATGAGTGGGTCCCACCTTTGCATTGGTTCTTGATTCACTTTAAGTACTTTCTCTTGTAGACTTGGAAACTGAAAAAAAAAAACAAGAAAAAATAAAAATAGTACTATCAAAAGTGGGGCAAAATGTACACTTATATTCCTAAGATTTCACACATTATTGTGCTCATCAGTAGCAACAATAAGGGGAATATAAAAAGCTTGTATGACTTGAGCTAAATGGGCACATGACCATGCTTCCTGAAGCCTCAACTAGAAAACATTTCACTATTTTAAGTGCAATAACTAGACAATGGTGGAGTGGATATTGTGAATGGGTAAACAGAAGATGCAATATATACAAAGAAAGTGGCTATATATGACAGGACTAAATAAGAAGATGTATACCAAGAGCATATGAGATTCATGCATTAATGGACAATTGGATTCAGTTAACCAGGTCACTATAAGCATATGAGGTTCAGGTTCAAACAAGTGTCTTCATCATAAGCTCAAACAAAATCCATCAAAATTATAGGCACTGTCATTTATAGTTATGAAAGTTCAAACAAGTGTCTTCACCACCCTAACATGAAAATTCACAAGCCTCGGCAACAAGGCATGACAGACAACCCAATCTGACATAACAACTGTGTATAGGCCTTGTCATTATAAATAAAAGCAGGCACAACTAGCATATTATCCCTGGAAACTGGTTGTGCAGTTCTAGTCCTAAATAACACCAAACCTACATTCATCAAAAAAACAAAAAAGCATTAACAGTTGGCCATCTACATTCATCAAAACAAAAAAACGAAATACATCAAAAAAATCTCAATTCATTAGAAAACAAACAATTCCAACCCAAAATAACAAGAACTAAACAACAACACCAAAAAAAAAAATATATATATATAATAAGTTAAAACATGTTTGGTATTTTGTTCAAACTCTTGGTGGATTCAAAACACCATAACCCGGGCATTAACCCAGGTGCTCTACCATTTTGAGCTAAAGACTCCTTATTGACAGAAAAAATTGTTAGCACATTAGAGGCTAAAAAATCAATAAAAATGCTTTAAATTATCTAACCCACAAGCTTTTCATCATGCATTAGAGATTTATTTCAATTAAACAAAACTCATATTCTAATGATAAGAATGACCAATCAATCTTTCCCTCCAATTTGTGTGTGCTATGCAGGGTGATTAGTAGTTACTAAATCACAAATTACTAAACTAAGTAGTAGCCATAGACCACAGGGGTAAGTGATGCACAAACTTCAGTGTAGAATATTTTGGCAAGTGCAGAAACTTGGCAAGCTAATGCACCAAATAATTGAAACTGATACTTTGATCTCTTGCAAGCTAATGCACCAAATAATGTGCCCTTGAAACTGGTACTTTGATACTTTGATCTCTTGCAAGCTATGCAAACTAATGCACCAAACAATTGAAACTTGACAAGTTAATGCATCGAAAACACAACATAATTGATACTTTGGTCTCTTGCAAACTTAGAAACTGGTGACTACATTGAAACTTGGCAAGCTATGCACCAAATAATGTGCCCTTTGACTTGACCATTTGACTACAGTTAACAATCACTAGGTTGTTGACATTATTTAACCCAAACAACCATTAATTGGATGTAGTACATGTTACATGTCTACCAGACATCCAATAAATTCTTTGCATATTATTATTGGGGACTACAAAAATAACAGAAAAGTGGTGAAGGAAATGAAGGGGTTTACCTGTAGCCGATTGGTGTGGAAAAGATCTTCACTATACAAATAGAGCTTCGGTGCGGAGGAGTACTCTAACCTAGGAAAAATGGAGGGTATCAACGACTCTCTTCATGAGCAGGGAGAGAGAGAGATCGACTCAACCTTGCCACTGTTTACTTCGCCTTCGCGAGAGAGTGACCTTGGCTGGGAGCAGAAAGACCTCCGTGAGCAGAGCACCCCGCAACCTTCGTGAGCAGAAACCCACTGGGGTTTTTCCTTTTCCTTCGTGAACAAAGAGAGGTGTGAGAGTGAGAGAGAGACAGAGAGACGGTGAGAGGGGTGAGAGGAGTTTCCTTCGTGAACAGGGAGAGGTGTGAGAGAGAGAGAGACAGTGAGAGGGCTGAGAGAGTCTTCTTCATGAGCAGAGAACGGTGTGAGAGAGGCAATGACAGGGGCGAGAGAAGGCAAAACAACGGGAGTTTCTTTAGGTTTTGATTCAAACCTAATATATCTGGTCCGATTTGGTTCAAATGAGTGGATCAATTCATTCAAGCTTAAAATCGGGTTTTGTTGAAGTTTGGTTTTTAACATAATTTTGATCGTTCGCTTAAAATAATGCCACATGTCGTCTTGTACAGATAGCAAAACAAGAAAAACCGAGATGAAGCAAAACAGATCATTTTTATCCGATTTCAATGGCGTACTTGCAGTAACAGAAATTGCCAGATCCTCGTGAGTGGCGCGTGACTGCGCGAGTGGGCACTGTCGTTGATAGTTAAAGTTTTTCTGATTCCTTTGTCCCTCGTCGCAGGCTCAGACCCTGCCAGGTCATGGTAGTGCCTTCTACTTCTGGTAAGAAGCAACAACTCGTAACCCGTGAGCACGACTTTATGCATTATTATTACATTATTTTGCACCGGGAGACCCACATTTCAGATACTGTTTTCTTGGGAACGGAAAATGATAAGACAAGTAAAAAGAAAAAAAAATTTACAAAGAGGACGAAGATGGGATGGGATGGGATGGGCATCCATCCATCACCTAATGCTTTTTTTTTTTTAAGCCGAGTTAAAAGAGGAGAAATTTTTAGTTCCCATTTTATGCGGCTCATCAAGTAGGGTACGGAGTCAATCGGTTGGATCGGTTTAATTTGATTTTATTAAAAAATTTTAGTGTGAGAATGAGTGAATTTATATCCAAACCCAAAGCCAAACCCAAACCCAAACCCAAGCCGGTAAGAAAAGATTTGATTTTGCTTTCGTTCGACTTGGTTTGAGTTTCTCTCATGATTTGTTCTTGGTTTGACATTGGGTTCAATCTGAATTGCATTTGGTTTACCATAGCATTATATATTATGGGAACAACCATGTTTTTGTCAATGATTTCCGGATACGATTTTGGTTTTATATCGATTTGTGGTATGTTTTAATCTGATTTTCCATGATCGATTTGATTTCATTCGATTTTGGTGCTGTCCAATTTTCAATTGGTTTCTTGATACCCCAATCCAATGTTGATCTAATAAGCTTGGTTGGGTCTGACTGCATTGATCAGGTTCACATTTTGGCACTAGGCATACCCCCTGTGTGTGGCAATGGGGGCATCATACATTAGGGATAGGGATCATTTCAAAGGGGAAAAGAGAGAAAGATAAGCAACGGGTCAACTAGCTTGCGATGTACAGGTGGTGCACCTACCCTTTTCCCTTTATTTTTATGGGATAGAGTTCCATAAAAGGCAATATGCTTTTTCACTTTTCATGAGGGTTGGAATGGTTATTTTTGCCTTTTATTATATATAAACGCAAGGGCCGCCTTTTAAGTTTTTTTTTTTCTTTTATTTATTTATTTATTATTTTTTTATGAGAAGGGTAGATGTATTATTAGCCTATCTACCCCTCTACCACTACAAAATAGGAGCGTACATTTGGTCGTGATGGAAGGATTTGCTTGTTTTGACACATGCCTCACTTTTCTTTAGGCTGACACGATATGGAGTTGTTTGGTGGATGGAACCTGCCTTGAGTCTATTCTGGGTTAAGATTTTTGGCTCCAACGGTGGATTGGGGTAAAAAAATCCATGTCCCTGAGTTAAGATTGGGTTAGGCTAAGGTTGAGGCCTTGGGCTGTACTTGGCCCAGCAGAGCCCAATCCTAACTCAAGCCCGATATATGTACGTTGATATGGGGAAATCTAGTGCTCTTTGGTTTCTTTGTTCTCTCTTGTTCTCTTTGGACCCTAATGCTCTTCCATATAGTGATGCAACCCTAGGATCTGTGGCTAGGATTTGCTGTTCCAAATTGGAGGGTTTAAGTTGGATTCATGTTGGGCTTTTGATTTCCTATGATTAGGACCAATCAGGGACAGCCCGACCCAGCCTTGACATAAGGCCAGTGCTTAATTTTTAAGACCTGAGTTAGGGTCAGAACTTGAGGTTGGACTAGGGTTTTAAAATCCCGCTCAACCTAACCCTGTTTCTACTCTAGCTGGTAAGATAGTAGTGCCATAATACGAATAGTAGGATCAAGATGAAGATAACCAATGAATAGATCCCAACCCAAAAATAACCATTATCAATCAACATATCAGAAGTAATTTATCCATCCATGTACTTATTTTTGTTTTTGTTTTTTTTTTTAAGTGAAAATAAAACAATGTAAGGGCAAAAAACATTTATCATATAAATTAAAAATTATATACCCATTAATATATTATACTTGTTTATAAAAGAAGATTAATACATATATGATATAAGCTGCGGGTTACACATCTTTCCTTGCAACCACTTCAGCTGTGCTACAATTTCGTTACACAAATCTTTTCCCCATTCTAACCTCACCATTTAACAAAACAACATTTCCCATCCAAAACTACTATAAATAAAGACACACATAACACACACAAAACATTAATTCCCAACCCCGCTTTTCTCTCTCTCTCTCTCTCTTGTTTTCCACTTTCCTATCAAAAATCCCAATAGAGGAAGAAAAAGAAACCCCATAAGTAGAAGGGCTTGAATGGGATTGGAAACATGAGATGAGATGAAGATCAGACTCTGAAATTCTTGCCCATGAAGGTTTGACCAAACTGCCAATTGGCAGGGACGATGTTCCAGGAGGTGGAGCTCCGGCGATCGCTTCCTACCACCCTGAAGGAGAGAGACTGACCCACAAGGACGGCGTTGGATTGCCAGTTCTGGCCCCAGTTTCTGCTCATTGTCATCCAACCTGTCCTCGACCCTTTCACGCTCACCTTCACTATGTCCCCAGCTCCTGCCACGTTAGTTACCAATACCAAATTGAAGTATCTGAACCCATTGATCGTGAATCTTATCCCTCCTCTCTTCCTGCATGGCACCCTGCATAATACATCATACATGTGCAAAGCACTTCATCAGTCTCTATGATTATCCCCCTTAAGGGTATTTTGGTCACTATACCTGATTTTACCTAACCAAACAAGATCTCTTTAAATGGATCAATGGGCCCACTTGCTTTGGAAGTTTGTTTTATAAAAGATTTTCAACCATCGGAATATAACAATGGGGAGTGGGAGTAATGAATTTACCAAACATTCCCATGGGGTATAAAGTCTGACCAGGGTTTTCTAATTAAACTATGGTCAGTAAAATCATCACCTACGAAATGACTGAAACGCCCTTCCTAATATGACCTGATTCTGCCTTAGGAGTCGGATGACACCTGTAACCTCAGCTTTTTACTCTTCCAAGGCGAAAAAAGCGGAGATTACATTTGACCTAACTTGTAAAGAGTGGGGTACTTCAGGCAACTCACTTGGAGAAAGGCTAAACTTATCGAGGGCCCCCAAGAGAATAGTACAAAGCCACCGAAAGCAGACGCATAAAAACGGGAATTTGGTTCCAAGTTCCAACAAACCCTTAAAGAACACCGTAGTCATTAGAGGATAAGAAAAAGGGCATTTTAGTCAACTTGAATGAATCCAATCCACTGGGCCAGAAAAAAAAAGCCCAAAAGGCCGGAATCTGACCCACAAGCGTCAAAACAAAGCGAAGCAAGTCAGAAATCTCACCGGCGGAAAGCGACCGGGACAATTCCGGCACGGTACTCGGCGATCTTGAGAAACATTGGCATGGCGAGGTCGAAGTGTGGGCGAGGAGGGTTGCACCATCCACCATTGTCGCTTGGTTGGGCAAAGTTAGGTGGGCAGAAGTTGGTTGCAGTAATTAAGATGGAGGGACTTCCAGAGTGGCACCACTTGGGGTCGTCGGCGCACTTGAGCTCGAAGCACGCGCCGCAGCTAAGTCCATTGTTGAAGAGGGCTGTGCTCAATGCCGCTGTGTTCACACCGTAGCCTTGGCTGTAGAGGTTACCATACCCACACGCTCCTCCTGCGCACACAGAAACAGAGTAAATGATCATGATGAGCTCAATTTTGTTGCAGGGAAACTCGCTCGGGTTAGTCCCTAGTGTGCCCTGTGATGGAGTAAAACAGACGGTTTTGCAAGAAAGAGGAGTTCATCTTGGCAGGGAAACGTGAAATTGAAGCACAAGGCAGGGATTCAAGAATGGGCTTAAGCCTTCTTCGCTCAGTGGTCTTTGGGAGGAAATGTAGGTGATCTAGAGGGTACAGGAGCGTATCAGTGAAACGCAGAGCGAAATCTAGTCCTACCGAAGCCAGAATACTTTCAAAGTTTCACTGAACTAGTCCCTTGGGGCTTGACTTAAGCAGAAATAAAAGAGATAAATGCCAGAAATAGCACGAGAAAGAAACGATGGGAAATCCAGGGAAAAATATCGTCTGCAGACCAGAAATGCGGAAAGATACCGGAAAACAGAGAGCATCTCAAGGTGAAGAGGTCCCAGAAAAAAATGAAAGACTAAAAAGAAACTAGCGGTGAGAGGAGAAAGATGAGAACAGGGGATGAAAAATGGTGAAGGGTGAAGGAAGAGTGAGGTATAGTACAAATGGTAGTGTAGCTTACATACCCATAGTTCCAGAGGCGTCGCTGCCGCCGTAGAAAGTAGCATGGGCATTCTGCCATGCCCCGCCGGAGTAAAAGCCAGGGATGCGAGCTTCAACAATCGTCCACAACCAGAGAAGAGAAACCACAGAAATCACATTTACTAAAGCCATTTTTCTCTCGCTGCGGCTCTTGGAGGAAGCAGCCAGAGAAAAAGAAAGAGATACCGTGCCTGACAGAGTAAGAAGGTTAGAGACGAATGAGGTGAGACGAAAGAAGGATGGAGGGGGCTACTTATGGTGGAGGAAGGGTTGGAGGGGTATCACAGAGGCAGGGGTAGGGGATGGAATTATGGCACTATATTTAATGCTCTGTAGCAGTAATGTACGTGAATGACTCTGATCCGTGGATATAGCATATATTTTCTCTCTCCTCATTTAATAGATAATATATCCACAGATCATGGTCGTTCACGTACATTTACGTACGTAAATTGAATGAAACACTACGGATTCTCTTCAGTCATATTTTTCTTTTTGGTAACATCTCCAGTCATTTGAAAATGGGACCCGGTGGATCTACAGCTCTCCCTTTGCCGCTAATAATTTCACCATGTTTTGCCAGTATTTTCAAAGTGATTGGAGAGTGTTTCCCAAACTCTCAAATAATATTTACATTTTTTTAAAAGTATAAAAAAATAATAATAATATTAAGCGAAAAAATCGCTACCATGGCTGCGTTGAGCCTACAACCAGACATAAAAGAGGACGAAATGATTAGGCCACGTTTGTAAAATGGAAAAAAATCCACCCCTATTGATGATGTCTCTCATGTTATACTCTCTCACCCTAATATTAATTTTGATTAAACCTCATAATTAGGGGTTTGATTTTAATTGCTTTTGATTGCTTAGTTAGTCCTCACCAATTTATGGTCTCATATTGTTACCACATCGTTTAGTTCATCATGCCTCATACGCTAGGCATAGATAAGTTTAAATTCGATCGATCAATTTGTCATTGGTCTATAATTGAGATTGTTGATCAAACTATTCGAGCTATGGTCAGTCTTTAAATGAGTTAACTGGGTTTTAAAAGGCAATACACCGTAAAATGACTTGATCAAACTATAAACAGGCCAATCGAATCGGGCTACAAACAATTGATCCCGGTCGGTCCTGATTACTTAGGATACCGGTCTGTCCAATTTCGGGTTTAAACCGATCATTTTGGACCTGATCTATGAATGCGGGGAATCTTTAGACACCATTACAGCGTTACCCATACGCCCTAATGATGTTGAAAGTACTCAAATAACCCTAGTCCATCTTGGAAAATAGTGAATAACCGATAAGAGGGAAAGAAAAGGAAAAAACAGAATAAAAAAAGAGAAGAAAGGAAATAAGATCTGAAAGACTGAAACGCCTTTGCTTCCATCCCAAGTTGTGCGTCCAGCTCTTGCAAAGTCGCAAAAGTCACAGCAGCAGCGAAAATTACCCGCCAATTTGGGGGAGGAACAAAAAAAGAGAGCGGCAAATCCACGTAGGATGGGACCCACTTGTCCATATTCGTCGGTGTCGTATCACGCCTGGCTTTAACTGTTCATGGGACCCATCTCGAGCCTCACGCACACAGTCCGAGTTTTCTCACCAAAAAAAACATAAAATCTCTCTCGGAGTCGGACGGACTACGAGTACAGACCACCACCTACTTCAGAAGTGCTACCGGAGATGATCAACGGTGGAGATCATAGATCCTATTTCTTTGTGGGTCACACTAATACCACTCATGCAAGTGTGGTCCCACTGTGAGGTGTGATTTTGATTTAGAGAGAGAAATGACTTGGAATAGGAATGCCCCGTCCACACTCTCTCTTCCTCTCTCTCATTCCTTCCATGTGAGTGGAATAATTGATTGGTTGCCTCCAAAAATCCAATCCAGAAGCAGGCGCCCCCCATGTGCACTCACTTATGGCTTCCTCCTCTTAGCCCACCCAACCTTTTTCTTCCCTTCCTCTCTTTCTCTTTTGCTCATTATTTCTTTTTTCTTTTAATATATAATGGGAAAGGATTCTCTTGCTCAGCAGTATAGGAAAGCACGTTAATAGGGTGGAGAAAATGGCATTATACCTTGGAAGACAACAAAGTCATTTCATACGAAGAAAGAGAGACATATCAGCTTATGTTGAATTACATGGTAAGTAATGAGCAATTACTATTATTGAATATAATGATAAGGGTATAAGACTATATATATATATATATATATCTATATATCGATCGATATTGGTTGTACATGATATCGACACCTAAATGATATAGTTCTGATGAATTTGCTAGAACCCTAGACGTTAGGTAAAACATATAGTTTTTGATTCATATATAGTCGATACATATCAATATTAATATCAATCATGACTATTACCAAAAAAAGTATCAATGGTGACAAATATTGATGTCAAACTAGATACTTGCACAAAGGGTATAGAGTACCCTATCCGATGGCTCAAAGAGCATTTTCTCATGTATAATGTTGTAAGCATGGCTGTATGTATCAGCTCCCTTCATCTAGTAGATATATAAATTGTATCAGACGCCTTTTTTCTTTCCCTATTTGATGGTTGAGGTAGTGGCCTATGTACAAAAACCTTTGCATATAATAAAATGGGAGAGGAATCAATACACTGCCTCCTTATTTTGGCATCATATAACTTTAGAGCATAATTTTGGTGGGAGATGATTCTTATACAAAAAGGGCCTACATCATTATATGAGAAAAGAGAAGAAAACCTATGAGGCGGCATACACGTACCTACCTTTGTTGTGATAAAATATAGTGTTGAGGTATCTGCCAAGTTGCGTGCAAACTACTCTAGTACCCTAGCCAATGGGACATCGTGAGGGCTTCCAATAGGTGCACTTGGTCATTTCAAAACCTCTTTTGAGAGGGGGTAGGGGGTATTGTCAAGCTAAATCTAATTCCCTAAAATATAAATGGAAGAGGGTTCCAAAAAAGGCAACAAGGTCCCTACATCAACGTGGGGCATAGGAACGTACATGAAAGTATCAACAACAATGATATTTTTATTTTACATGAAAAGCGGTACAATCGTTTTCCCTCAATTTATGTTTAGACATAGGAATCACGCTGTCTTTTATACTTCTTTTTTCTCATATTCTAGAGTTCTAGTGAATTCCATTTCTTTGTCTTACATATCTCTCTTCTTTATGGCCATTGATGAAGCTTTATCTTTCTTTTAACTTTAGTTTTAAATATTTTATAATTATTACGTTTTAAGTATCTGATTTTGTCATATATCCAAGCTATTGGCGTATCCAATTGAAGCTTATAAGATAAGATATTCATCTTTTTGTTCTTTTCTTCTATGCCTTTGTTTTTTTTTTTTTTTTTTTCTCTCTCTCTAATTTAATAATTAATAGCTTCCAATTGTTGTTACCTTTTCGCTTCTCTGCAGTCTTCTATAATCAACCTTTTTTTTTTTTTTTTCCTCCTACCTATCGCTAGGCAAAAAATTTTGTGAAAGTTTTATATAAAATCATAAGTAGTTTATGTTGAATTTATGATAGTAATCAAGCTTTGACAATCAAGCAAAACTAATGGTGGTTTAGTTTCACATACCTTAGGTGCAGAACTGCTTCTCATGCCAATCTCCATGAACCTTCACCCTAGTGCTGCAAATTTATGTGATGCATGTGGTTTGTCGCCCATAATGCTCAAGGCTTAATGGGGCCAGCAACTCAAGAGGTTCACATTTCTCTGTTGTCTCCACCATAAAATAACCCTAAAACTCCGAACAAATTAGGAATTAGAAATTGCATATAATTTCTCTCTCTCTCTCTCTCTCAAAATATAGAAAGTAAATGGAAATAATGAAGATTTAGTATAGTGTAAAAGTAAGGCTTAGTTTTAGCTAAGGTTGGCCACAATTAGCTGGAATTTTCCCTCCTTAAGCTTTTGAATTTTCCACTCAAGTGGTGTAAAAAAAATCACATTTGGGTGGAAAATTCAAAAGCTTGTGTGCTTTTAAGTAGTTTTCTCATTTCGAATATAATATAATTGCTTTAATTAAACACATATTACAATGAGGAAAAAGAGAGGTTACAAGCTTGTTATTACTAATTTCGATTACAACTTGACTTTCTTTCTAAGGATCTATTGTTTTTTTTTTTTTCAACATAAAACGCCTACAACTAAAACATTTTTATGTTTAGTTAAAAAAAATCAAAATAACTGAGGATGTGTCTGATGGCCAAGAGAAGAAAAAAACGAAAAGAAAAAAGTATATTTTTTATGTTTAATAAATTTTCATTGTGCTTGGCATGTTCTGAGGACTTGAACCAAGAAAAGATTCTTTTTTGAATTTAAAAAATCACTTCAAGAATGGTGAAATTTTCTTTTGCTGCCAAAAAAAAAATCTGCCAAAAGCAAAACAAAATGTAAAACTTTTATTTTTCGTTTCTTATAATATTAGCCAAAAGTACATATTTTTTTATTTTCTTACCATTTCATTTCTTTCTTATTCTTTTCTTTTCTTTTCTAGATTCTATTTTGTTTTCATTTATTTTCTTCTCCTGGCTATCAAACACAGCGTGAAGATGACTTGCTATTGTATCATTTTAAGATCTACGGCTATCTTACATGTTTTTCAAATAAAAAGTACTCCAAAGCTTATTTAAGAGATTAAAAAACACCATCCCCTCCAATACTTATTCTTAATGTCTAATTAAAGACTTTATAATGCTTTGCGTAAGCTTCGTGGAGAAAGAATGGACGTTTTGGATGGTTGATCACAGCTGTAAATTAGCTATAGATTGAGATCGACTGTGTTGATAAAGTAAAACCACCTCAAAAAAAAAAAAAAAATTTGTTTGTTACATTGATTGTGTCGGAATATTTGAAAATCAGAATCCAATCGGTTAACTCGGCTGTGATCAATTCTAATTCTCGACATTTTGGTTTGATTGAATTATAGGTTAAAGAAAGCATAGATTACGTGACAGATAAATTTTGTTTTTTAAGATTTTGTTTGAATAAAAAGAGGAGTGATTCGGATAGAATGATTGTGTTTGAAGAGACGAATGAGAGAAAAGAAAAGTTTGAGAAGTGACGGGCACGGATAGGAACCAGATGGGGTGGAGCTACGTCCCACATCACCTTACCCTCCTCCTCCTCCTCTACTCTTTAATAACTGTCCCTTCAACTACAATACACCCACCACGGACCACGGCACCACCGCACCACGGCACCAATCATTAGAGGCCAGCAAGTCACGGAACCATGTCAAGGCACGTGAGTTTGCCACCAACAACCTCCCCTCTCCCCCCACTCCCTCTTTCCTAATCCCTAAGGATATGTATGGTAGCCAAGAAAAGAAAAGAAAAGAGAAGCAAAAAACATGAAATGGTGAGAAAATAGAAAAATTATATATGTTTAGTAACCAAGAAAAAAAAATTTTTTTTTAAATGTTTGAATTTTAGAAGAGAGATAGGCATATAGGAAATCATTGTGTAATCATTATTTTTTGCCTTATTATCTTTTCATCTTTTCTCATGTTTTCTTATGTTTTTTGTAAGATTTTTTTTTTGAGCAAAATAAAACTTCACAATTCTCAAGAGGAATTTTGAATTTCAAAAGGTAAATCTTCTCTTCGATGATGACATATCAAGTACAATTCCCATTGTACTTCTTTCTTTTCTTTTCTTCTCTTGGCTACCAAACACAGCCTAATTCTTTAGTTTTTCTCTATTTTTTTTTAATCCCATCGGTCTGGGAAGTGTATCTTTTTTTATTGTGGCAGTCTCTAAGATTTTATTAGAAAAAATCAAAATATAAGAAATAAAAGAGGAGATTTAATCCGCCTTACTCCCAATCAAAGCATACAAATATTCACTCTCAAAATTAAAATATGATTTTTTTTTTTCCATTTTCATACAGGAACTTGATTCATTGATACTTTTATCGATACCTCAGATTTTGATCATTGATACTGAAACTTACAACCCTACTTAGCCTTCCTCACTTGTTTTATACTCCAGTCTAGTAGCTAAGTGTAGATCAAGTTCTCGTATAAAAACTATTCTCATACAGATGAAACCCACCACAAGGTTTCTTCTTGAGTAGATTCTATATGTGTAAATCCACTATCTTACCCTACTAATACACGTTACCCTTGAAATATCATTCTTTCAACCCCTCCCTTGATATCTTCAACTTCTCCTCCCCCTTTTCTCCTTCCATTACTCTGCCTAAGCATAACCATGCCGAACAATTTTTCTAGGGTTTCACATTCCCATTCACTTTGGATACTTGAAAAGCTTGTTAAGGTTGGGTGGTTTCTCTGATTTGGGTCTTACTTTTCAAATCACTCCCTTGTCTAGCTCCTAAGCTTCCTAAATCCCTTTGACTTTTTGGGTAAGACTGCCTCTAGGGGTCCAAAACCCACATGGCTTTGTCCACCTTCTCCCTTCTTGTTATCTTACTAGTAATACTTATTTTTCTTCACTTTTTGCCAACTAATACCTAATATCACGAGTCTTCAGCTGCTCTGGTATTGTATCGACCAAGATATTGATAGATGTCGATACCTATGAGGAAGAGAAGGGGTAGTCCCCTAGTGTGGTCATGGATCCTTGTAGGGTCTTAAAATCTAATCTGAATTAAAAATTACGTGGATCAAATGGAATCAAAATTTTATTGGACTGATTTCAATTTGGAATATTATGATCCAAAATCAAATCAAACCTCATTGAAAATCGAACAAACCTAAAACCAAACCTAAACCAATACAAAATCTGAACAGAAGTCAAAACCAAATTAGTAAATATCTAAAATCAGCCCAAAACTCAAAAACAAAAAAAATCAAAAATTTTGCTTAAATTTGTATAAATTTGCATGGTAAGCTGATCACAAATCAAATAATAATAAAAAAAAACCTAATTACAAATCGAATCAAAACCAATATTTTCTTATTGATTTGGTTTTAGTTTTATTATTTTCACACTAAAATTGACTCAATCCGAATTAAAACCAAATCAAACCAATTGATTGACCCCCTAGGTCTTCTAATTAGGTAGCGGAAGGGGAGAGGTATCAGGTATTTTAGTGAGGTGAAAACCTGAATTGACTGTCTCTCCTCTACCTTCTCTCCAATTTATTTGGGCAAAAGGACAGTACTTTGGATTCCTTCTCTCCGTACCGCTGCAATTATTCAATTGCTAAAACACTGGAGAGAGAGACATTATCGTGTCGCTGACGCAAGGAATGAAAATCAATCTCTCTCTCTCTTCTCTCTCTTATGCATGGATGGGACTTTTGAAGGTTTGAAACTAATGATATAGTTAATGACCGATTATATCCCACGCTTTCCTCCATTATGTTATTCTAAAATGGTAATTATGTCATAAAGGCTCTATCATAATCCGCCAAATCAGCCTTAATTTTCGGAGGGACGAGAAAGTGTGGGGAGTGGGGACTCGCCAGTCGCCACCCACTAATGCACATGGTCCCCTTAATATGGTGCCCTCCCCTCTTGGTAAAAAGGTTCCAAAAGTTGAAATTAGGTGATTGGAGGCTCATTCTGATTTCCATTTGGATCGGTCGATTCGGATTAGAATCGGCTCAGGCGAGGCCGATCCCAATGTTGGAATTGAAAGCTTGGTTGGTTGCCAACCATTTAATCTTAGGCTTATTCTATGGTTTTTCATGTTCCCCTTTATATCAGCCATAGCCGTCTTATTTGACGATTTTTGTTTACATATTTGTGGTCCAGGGGAAAAATTTAAAGCACGTTAGACTGAAAATGAAGAGAACCCAATTCAAATGATCTCTTTTTTTCAGAGCAATCTATGAACTTTCAAAGTCAATTTGGACTAAATTTCAAACCAATTTAATTTTCCCACATGCTGGGGTTTCAAAATTGTATAGAAAACCCAATTCTTTGTAAAGTGTCAATGTGTATTTCTTTCTCATAATCTCTTTTCTTCTCTCTCTTTAAGTATGTGGATCCCCTTCTGTTCCTCTCCCTTTATTTCCTTGGGGATGGTGACACTTTAAGAGAGAGAGAGAAAGGGGCATCAGTTTTGCCTTAGAACCAGGAGCAAGAAGAGAAGTAAGCTAAGGAGATTAAATACATTACTAATTGAGGAAGAGGGGAAGGACAGGAACATGAGCAATTGGAGCATGTGGAATGAGGAATGTGGAATGTGGAATGTGGAATGAGGAATGTGGAATGTGGAATGTGGAATGTGGAATGTGGGCATGTGAAATGTGGATGGAACCTTCCCAGACGGGCCCACCCAAACTCGACAACCCAATGTGCAACTGCAAATCCCCTTCTCTGTGTCCAGGATTGACTTTGGCCAATTCTGATCCGAATAAGCTGAAACCATTGCATGTAGAGGGTATTTGATGGAGCCTTATTGACTAATTTGTATAGGATCAGAGCAACTGGACCCAATTCAGATTCAGATTCCTAGTTTTAAAACCCTAATGTAGATTATGATACACAAAAATCATGGCGTGAGAAATGATTTCATCAACAAGGACCTTGAAATTGGTTGATGTTGATGAGTACCCACCACCCTTATCATAGTTCATACCATTTGAAATTTTAAGGCACATGATAGGGATGATCATGATAATCTAACTGTTTAGTCAAAATAAGGATGTTTTGCCGACCAATCATTTGGTTGACCAAATAGTTTAAACGTTTAATTAAATTGCATGTGCTATGTAGTGAGACTGCAAGACAAAGAAAACCAAACAATTCAATATTTCCCACACTCCAAATTCGTCAGTATCATCAGATCATAGTTCAGAGCCCAATATTTTATTAAGGTCTACCATATATAGATATGGGTAAGGTTCCTCCTATCCAAACAGGAGCACTTGCTTCCTTGTATTGCCCATACATATCATAAATGGATAAGGACCTAAGAAGGGGCCAAGTCCTATTAGGACAGAATTGCCAAGAGACACTGTAGAGGGAGGATATATTGGATAAGGACCCGAGCAGTTGATGTGGTAAATAACATGGGAACTGCATTTCCATGTGATAGAATATGCCTTCCATAGCCAAATTTTAACAGAAAAGATCATTCTCATTGGAAAATGGGAGAATGGGAAAGGAAAGGAAAGGAGATGTTACAGGTATATCTGTTATAGAACAAAGGGAGAGGGATAGGTATAGGTACACCATCGCGTGTGGTAAGCTAGAAGACGGTATCAATGGAGGCATAAGATACAAGGGTAAAGATTATTTCAAAGGGAAAGAGAGAGACAGACACAATAGATGTTGACTTGCGATATGAGAATTGTGTGCCCATCCTTTTTTCTAATGCAAAACAAGAGATCCAATTTTATTATAGGTAAGGGATTGACATACATGCCTTGGTATCCACATGTTTCCATCAATTGGGAGCATGAGACGGTTGCCAAATGGGAGTCACACCTTGAGAGTATGTACAACGTTTTCCCTTTAATTAGCTGGAAGAGGGTTCCTTTAGAAAGCAACACAGGGGACAAAAACAATGAGATCTGATACAAAACGGTATAGTATATCGGAGGGCAACAAGGTCATTTCGTGTGAGAAAGGAATGGATAGACATAAAGATATACTTAGCATAACTTGTCCATGTGGCTCAAAGAATCTTTTTTTTTTTTCATTATTATATAATAGAACTTTTTCCCTTATATTTACTAAACATAATTGTTTTGTTATGAAGGATATGTTAAGATTTAATTAATTTCAGAATTTATGAATATTCAGGTTCCTTTCCTTAATTACGTCCAGAGATGTTTCTAAATTAATTTGTAGTATTTTATTATTTAAAAAAGGGGAAAAGAAAGTTACATGATCGTGCGCCCCTATGCCCAAACACGGGGCGCTAGAGGAGGGGGTGATGAAAAGACCAACTTGCTCCTTGGTTTGGATGCCTATTCGTCTCTCGTAGTTGGTCTCCACTCTAGCATAGTTCCACATGATCAAGCAACGATCCTCAACCTATAAGAAAAATATTAGGACTCACTTTTTCATCATTGTGAAGCGAGTCTTTTCATCCACCTGGCCTAACCTTCTGAATGGATTGACGAAGGGTATACCAGATAACAAACAATAAGGAGTGAGAGTCACTATAAAAAAACACATTTAAAGCGACGGTAAAAAAATACTACCTTCGCCAAATATAATATATAGCGACCGTAAAATGAATACCGTTGCCTAATACATTTATGGGGACTGTAAATTAATCATCCTATTAATGCATCCGGCTTTCTTGATAATAATGAAATTTTTCTTTGAAGAGGAACAAACAGTAATGAAGAAAATTAGTTTTTCAGAAAACAAAATTAGAAATAGTTAGTCTTGTTGGAGAGATCATTATGCTTCAACATCTATTTTTTAGATCGAAATTGATTACTGACTATGAAGATTTAGATCAGTATTTCATAATAGCAAAATTTTGATGACTTCATGTGCCACAATTAACAGAGAAGAGAACAAAACAAGAGGAAAGTGATGAGAGAGGAATACTAATTAATGAGTTAATTGTGATGAATGGGAATCATTAAGAGCTAAAAACTGGTCCATGTGTTGTCTTGACTTGAGTACTCAGTTTATGGATTGTGAGGAGAGGAACAAGAGGTACTAAAACCAAAAAAAATATGTTCCCTACCTCTTTTTAGTCTTCACTTTGTTCTCTATAATATTCAGTTCTCAGCTCACATAACCCATCAAATGGTTAGAAGTTTCTCAAGCAAGCAAGCAAGCCAAAACATGGAATCATATTTTGAATTTCTCTTTGTTAGAAGTTTCTCAAGCAAGCAAGCAAGTAAAAAGATGGAATCATATTTTGAGCCAACTACCTCCCACGCTGTATTGGACCACTTTGCATCTCTCTCTCTCTCTCATACACACACAGCTATGGAGAAAGGAACTCGGAGAGAGATCTCTTCTTTATTGATCCTTGTAGAGGGAGGGTGACCTCACTTTAGGGGCACCCACATAAAATTGTCTTTGATACCCAACTACCACAACTACCTACCTTAACTACCACTAGTAATAATATCCAAAAGGGTCAAAAACTGTTAAGACTAGGGAAAGGAAAAGAATATCAGCCATTAATTATTCTTTTTATTCAGATTACAGAATCAGGGGAAGGGAAGGGGCCCCATGGAGAACAAATTAAGTGCCAAAGGCACTACTATGTTGGCAATAGCTTAGGCAAATCTCACTTTCCAACACTCTCCCCCCTGGCTCTTGCTGGGAGATTTCAATGAAGTACTCATGGAGTCTAAAAGGAAGGGGAAGGAGGGTTTGATAGATCATTAGTAGATTACTGAAATTTCATGGAGGTTGAAACTAGTGGACCTGCCTTCACATGGTGCAACAGAAAACAGAGCAAAGGCTTTATTTGGGTAAAGTTAGAAGTTCTCAACTTCACTGCCACCAAAAAAAAAAACCAGTTCCACAGAAAAGTGTTACATACTACTCTTGTATGACTTTGCTTTCTTTTGTTCATAGAAAAGAAGAAGAAGAAGAAGAATAGGATTTGGTTGCTTTTTTGATTAATCGGACTAAAAGAGGTCCATTAAGAGGAATCCAAAGTTTCTCATAAGGTAAAATAAAAAAAATGGAATCCAAAGAGAATGGGAAGGGTTTTGTCTGTCTAGGCACTACGAGGCGAAGTTGCTATTCATTGATCTTAGAAAAAGACAATTATTTCTCTAACCACTTTTAATTTCTCCTTGGATTTTTAGGAGAAAAGAATGCTATCTGATCATGCACTCTTGTGCGGATTTGACTCCTCTATGGCGCAAGACAATGTCCGGTGCGTATCCAACGCCTTGGGTAGCGTGTGACCGCCTTGGGCTTCATGCCAAGGCGTTTCTTATCGTTGGATGCATGCCAGACACTGTGTTAGGCCACAGATGAGCTCAATCCCTCTTATGCCACATAAGGGTGGCAAAATAACCATCTTGCCCTACCTGTTGGATGCCTAGATACACAATCCCATTGGCCACACACTGGCCCAAGGGCCATGCAAGTCATGCGACTAAGTAACATTCTCTCTCTTATTTAAAAAATTCTTAATGTCCCATATCCTCTCTCATTCCAATTTCTTTTTTGTTACCACAATTGGTGAAAAAGAAGTAACCTTACTATTTTGCCTTTTCAATATAACACATTTCTATGTTCAATGAAGGTAAATCCTATCATTTCACATAGATAACAATAGCCTTCTTAAATGACACGTCACTTTCAAATTATTGCAAAAATTCACCCCTTAAAAAAAAAAAAAAAAAAAAAAAAAAAACTCACCATCTTGACGACACCAAGGTGCACCCATCAATCAATTTATTTATTTTTCGGTAGAAAGCTTTTAAATAACATAATTAGAGAGAAAAGAGAACTAACTATTGAAAATTTTAAGATCGCCAACATATCTTTGAAGGATGGTCATGTAAACAAGCCGCTTGGAAATTGAAAATCTTGTGGTGGGCTGTGACCTGTGTGATGAAAAAGCAAGGGTAATAGTCCAATCCTTAAGATAGGAGTACCATTACGACATCATTAGGAAATAGCTCAAACCGTTTGTGTTTCCAGAACCCCTAACAATATGCTCTTTGGTTGGATAAAGACTCACCTAGGTGTAGCCACAAGTCCACAACAAATTTAAAAGCAGTACAACAATAAACACAACTCCAAACATCTGCACACCGATCTCTTTAGATGAATAGGAAAGATGTAGAAGATGAACAAAGTAATGGTTATCAAATAACTACAAGGTCATACATAATTCACTGACAATACCGGTTAGCTTTGCAGTGCTCCGTTGCAAATCTAAGCAGAGTACCTTACGAGCTCACGTTGCTTGCCCAGTTAATTGAGCAAGCCTAGCCACATGGAAGAAATCAATGACAATATTTAAACCTAATCAGGGGCAATTAAGGATACAAAGTTACTCTAATTCACACTGAATACACTAATACCGATACAGGGGTGGCAGTGGTGGTGAAGGAACAGGACTATACGCGGGGGGGGGGGGGGCACAGAATATAACAGATCACGGTATGGAGGTTGGCTGTACATGCTGTAGGCATTATAATATACGGTATTGTCCTGATGAATATATGCTGTAGGCATCATGCTTCCTAAATTTTATGTTACTTTCAATCATGATTACAAGAAAAAAGAGTTTCATTTTCTTTCTTAACTAGTTTCTTTCCTTCATTTCTATTTATTTAGCAATCAAATGGAATTTTTTTGGGGGGTGTAAATAATCAAATGGAACAAAATAGACAAATACAACACATGCCCTTAGGCCAAGATTGGACTCTCTCAATCTCTCTCTCGGATAATCTTTTAAAGTTGGGAATGGAATTGGAGCTCTTGAAAATCCTCTACTATTTGAAAGAAAGTAAAATACCAATACAGCAAATCTTGACCAGTTCAAAAGAAAATTTGACAAAGCCAGGATCATCATGGTGGGACAAATCAGATAAAGAAAGGTAAAAAATATCAAATTGCAATCCACATATTGGAGCCCAAACATCCTTACATTAACTGTACTCCTGTACCATCCCCTTCACATATATGGCTGAGATCACGATCCCATGGCCAAGGTCTGAATCCTGTTCATCCAGGGATGAGGTTAAGCTCATTAGAACATTCCATTTTGGCAACTTAAGGGCAACTCCAAGAAAATATCAAAATCCAAATTTTGAAAAAGGAGGATGCCACACATTTATTTGGTAGATGCAATTGTTCTGATTTACACAAGTATTCCTGGTATTGAAATTTAGAGAAAACATCTGCTTGAAACACCATATTATCGATGCATAAAGCATGCCAAATAGATTAACCAAAGTGCGAGAAATCAGACCACTAAATTATCAGTCTACAAGCGGAGCTAGTTGGGGACCTGTATGCTGATAGCAGGAGTTAGTTCTTCCAGGGAGGAGCCAGTAGTATGTAGCATCAATTTGCAGGGTTAAGGGCCTGTGTATAGTGATGCAGCAGCAACGGTACTCTTGTACCAAGGCTAACATTTACGAAGATTCTCTCCAAGAAATGATGTCTTCTCTGTTCCAGATTATGAGCATCTGGCAGACTGGTAACCTTGCACAACACCAAACATTTCATACTCAAATCTTTCCACACCATGTAAAGGGAGATTCCGAATCATTCCGTAAAATTTTGAAGTAAAGTAGGGATAACTCACAAAAAGGTCCAGAAATAGGAAACAATATTTTCCAATTACTGACTGATTGAGCACAGATTAGTCCTGCCTACCAGAGTGATGACCTTAGCAACATCAAGAGCCAATGTCTTTGCAAAGTCTGAGTTTGGGCATTGAAGCATCTTTTTAGATGCCTCAAATAACTTGCTGGAGTGACAGAACATCATCACGTGGATGAGCTTCTTCCACCTTAACTTCTATTTCATCTCCAATCTGTATACCCATGGATACCAAGGCAGAAGCTTGAATTCCAACCTACATGACTAAAGATTGAACGACAACTTATATTGTAGAAACTGAAATAGCCCCAGCCAGAAAAAAAAAAAAGAAAAAAAAAAATCTCCTTTCAAAAGAAAAGATGTAGCGTAAGACGTAGGGAGAAGTACCATTGCATCCTTTATCTGTATAGGCAAGAAATATGAACTGAGATTCTTTAGGTTCATTAAGTGTAGCACACTGACTCATTAATTTTTATCTACTTCCTAAATAAATCAATTCAGGGATATGTTTACACTGCCACTAAATAAATTAATCTCTCCTAGAACCCATAATCTGAACACCTTAATACTGCCAGTTATTGCAGCCTGCAACTCATATGACTTGTAATTATTCAATGTGCCTTCCAAATGACATTTATTGTCAATTGATGAGTAATGCTAGGAATGAAGCTAATGCTACTGAAACTGGAATCTACACGACCAGAAATAGATAACAAAAGGATGAAACACAATCATATGACGCCAATGTTTAGAGATTACCTCCATCAATAATACGGCTGCCATTCGATCTTTGATAAATCTTAAAATCAAGGCATGGAACTTCTTCTCTTTGGGTTGCCTTCTCAGGAACTCTAGTAACCAATATTGAAGGCTGCTGTTGTAGAGTCTTTTTGCTACTCTAACATGCATGTTTATCAGTGATGCCATTCCTTCCAACTGACCAGCTGAGAAAGGAAGAGAATCTCCTCTAAGAAAGGCTTTCACCTGCAAAAGAGGGGGCATATAAACTAAAAAAATGTTCAAACCTATAATGAGTCAAGGAGCATCATCAAAATTAAAAAGCAAACCTGATAGTGAGCAAAAATATCCATATATCTACGGATTGGAGATGTAAACTGAACATAACCAGGAATTCCCAAGCTGCCATGGTGTATAGGCCTCCTGAAATTCATTTCTGCTGCACGCATTATTTTGACACACGCAGAGCTTCTAACAGGTCCTTCGGGAAGATGGGCAAATGCAGATGAATCAATGTTTGACTGAGGTTGCCCCCTGTAAGGTAAAGGTATATTCTTGGAAGAACTAAAAGTGGCTATAACTTCTCCACACAGTATCGTCATCTCTGAGACAAGTCGCCTAGCAGGGTCTGCTTGGTTTTCAACATAGAGATTGATGGATGGCTCTGGATCATCTGGATTAGCTACCTTGATGTGTGCTTCTATTGTTGCTGTGTCAATTGCACCCTGAGGAGGTCATACAGAAGTATCATCACAGAGAGGTTTAGGCAACAATATGATGCAGTACAAGAAACCTGATGGACAAACATGAAAAGCCTCCTGAAAACTACATTAACATAGCATGCCACAATAGAAGAGGGGCAAACATTTGAATGAAAATTAGGAGACCTTAAAAGAAACATTAAATGACCGGCTAACATGACATCAATCGCAGATCTTGTTTTGGCAGAGGTAGACAGGATTGGATATACACAACAATTTTGACTGCCCTGACTCTTGTAATGGAGGATCATTAACACCACACAACTTCGGGATCATGCTACCCATGCCATACGCTTTTGAGCAGCCACAGTTCATTTATAATGTTCCATGTTACCAATATTTTACACATAAATTTATTATCATATTTCTATCTTTTGCTTCAGCTATAGACCTATAGTACAATTATACATACCATGTTGTACATATTACTTTTCTAAAATTCTCAAATTGTAACATACATAAAGCATCCAAAAGTTCTATTTTCAAGAAAAGTGAAAAGGGAGGACAAATTCTAGCATGAAGGGTGGAACAGGAGTAGCAGAAAGGGTTTAAAATAAGGACTCCAGGAAACAAGGAACGACAGCTAGAACAAGATCACGGGTACAGGTGAGCTCGTCCTCTTCTACTGAATCGAAGCATAAAATCATGCGCATTAAGATTCCTCCCACTCCCACTTCTCTTTCCAGCTTGTTCATTTGGGGGAGTAATGTAGAACTAGATTTGACAAACCAAACTAGACCCAATACTGCAGGAACTTATAAACCAAAGAACAACCAGATTTCCACTAAGATAACCAATTAAATCAGACCAACAGAAACAAAGCAAACAGCAGCTATCGATCTAAGAAAAAACCCAGTAATTTCTATGACTGAACAATACCAGATGGGCAGAGACAAATCAAGGACTGATAACAGTTCAAAATAGTGTCAAACAATTGGTAATTAATGATTCAGAATCTGAAAATCACAGCAGGAATCAACCCAGATCAATCGATCTCAGTTCAGTCCAAAACAGATCACTAAAAGACGAAAAAACAGAGATTTTATAGGAACTTCCAAATGGCTGGTCAAAACCAGCCCTAACTTAGGTCGAGTTCTCCTTGGATGCTAGAAAAGCCTCGATCAAAACTGTAGCCCCAACAGAGAACTAAAACTGCTACAGGTTCCAGGAACCGATTGTGCAGAAAAAAGAGAGTTTCTGGGCAGATTCAAAAAAATAACATCCCCGTCTTATGAACAATAGCAGATCTATGAAACAAGCTTGAGAATAACTAAAAGAGAAATAAGAAGATACTTGTAGAACCCTCTTGGGCTTCACACCGCAGAGAGTCAATTGGATCATCCACCAATTTCTTCAGCCTTGATCAAACACAAGACAAATCTTCATGAAGAAGACAATAGCAACAGCCATTAATTTTTTTATCAAAATCATTCTAGGCTTTTAGGAGCCTCCTCTTCTTTATTTATAATATTAATGGGGGGAGGGAATTAAAAAATAGAAGGTTCCTCAAAAAGGAAACCAAATATTCTCCTAATACAATAGTTACTAAAAACTGAAATTAGAAACTAACTGAAATTAGAAACTAGTTGAAAAAGGAAACTATCTACTAATGACTTGACTCAATTAATAACTTGACTCCTAAAGAAACAAATATAACTCAAATCAAGCCCAATTAAAAAGGATACTAATGAAAATGAAAACTAACTAGTATTCCCGTACTCAATCTTAGAGCCCCCCTTTTAGATCCATAAAAGTGGTCTATTACACTCAAAACACATGGGATCAAAAGCCTTACATGTATGGAACCCAATTTTAGGCTTATTCATAATAAAACAAGCCTATTTTTGTAATTAATCTGCATCACCCCACCTGACCTGCCACGTGACAGATCCCACACATGTGGGGAAGCAACGCAACAATGACAGTGTTGCTTCTACAGTCCCAATTTTAACAATTATCTTGTAAATCACCCACATCATAAAACCGTTCTCAAGAAACCATTGTAAAACCACAATTTTCCACAAAATAAATAGATACGTGCAATAAGTTGACAGCAAAAAATACCTGAGCACTCGGGCAGGGTTGAT
This sequence comes from Macadamia integrifolia, assembly GCF_013358625.1. NCBI lineage: Eukaryota > Viridiplantae > Streptophyta > Magnoliopsida > Proteales > Proteaceae > Macadamia > Macadamia integrifolia. The sequence goes on along the minus strand of NC_056568.1, from coordinate 104,672 downwards.
AAACAGAATGTAATCCTTCAGACTCCACTGTATTGAATTAAATTTCATCTCTTGATATCAACAAATGGGCACAATAACTTTCCAAAGGCTCCATGCTACCAAATATAATCTATATTTCATGAAACAAATTCATTCAAGGGGCAACAGCACAAAAATATCAGTATTTGGACAAGATTTTACCACAGCAAGCTCTTCCGTTGTCACTAACTTATTACTTTCCAGGCACTCCATCCAAGCATGTTCAAGTAATGTTGGGTCCTATACCACAAAATACATAAAAAAAAGTTAAATGACCCCATATACCATTTTTTTTTTTTGGTTTGGGGGGGGGGTTTTGAGGAGGTGGGTTGGAGGGGAGAGAGGGTGTTTTTCCAATCCCCAAATCCAAAAAAGAACATACCAAGTTAACTTGAGCTTTCTGAAGAAAATTTGAGATCTCTGAATGATTAAAATTTTCAACACCTGGAACAATATATGTAATTTGTTGGGGTTTAATGGAGGATGTGACACCATTCTGCCACAGCCAAATAAGAGAAGGAAAGGAAAACAGTGTTAACATAGCTAACACACTATTATATACTAATGCTTAAATGATGGCAGAAGAAACTCTAAAGATTTAAAACACCTAACAACCTATTCAACAGACTGCAATAGCTGTTCCCAATAGAACCTGATCGGACACCATCCAGTTGTTCTTCTCATCAGGTTTCTGAACAACTGCCAGCAATACCCTTTCAGAATCTTTCCGGAATTCAAGAAGCAGCCCTTTCTGTAGCACCCGTTTCTTGAACTTATCTTCAACAGGCTCCTTGCTACTCATTAATCTCATTCTGCCAAATGTACGTACACCTTAGATCATCAAGCATATACTTGGCATAAAAAGATGCAAGATTCTCTAGCAAAAACTCTTTGACCACATATACAAATCAGGATTACAGATTCATTGCTGGTTGGGGACCTTAAATGATTAGTTAAAGGTACAAACTGGAGATTAGATGACAACTAAATATTTAGAAGAAAAAAATTCAGTGAAATTAGATAACAGGAAAGCATATAATTCTACAAGAAAACAAAACGATGGAAAAAAGTGGCAACGTACTTTGTGCTCTCACGAACTCGCTTCCTTGTATGTATCGCTTCGAGCTTTTCAATGACGCTTTCGATGAGGCTATGAACAGAGCAACGCAGTGTGTTATCATGAATTATGAGCTTATCCAACCACATTGTTCGAAGCCCTAACTTCGAGTTTCTGCTAACATAAGAAGGCCGATAATATGATAAACTACAAAGAAATGCGGGGAGAGAGGAATTAGCATAGCGAAGGATAGAATTGCTGTTTGCCGCACGCATCGCCATTGCTATTCACGAGACTTGAAGAAGCAAGATTGCAGGCCTCGTTAAGATGAACAATGAGGTTAAGATTTATAAAGGAAAATCTTGAAACTCTACTAGAGTTCAGACTCGATACATCAGAGAAGAAACAGAGGAGCATGCCAGTAGAAACAATGAGATTGAGAGAGGCTTAAAATCTTTTGGAATGACCGTCTGAGGGTGTATCTACATTATCTGATTAGGGGAGAGAGGGTTACCACAGGGTTTCAAGAATCGGTGAATCAGGACAGGAATCGCCCTATTCAGATCAGAATTGGCGGCCTCCACTCACCGATCCCAATTCCTAACGATTTGATATTCCAATGATGGTAGTGCATAGAATGGTATCATCCACATGTGCCCATACGAATAAGAATAGGAGAGAGGGTGTTAGTGTGGGCCTCATCATGATTTAAATAAAAAAAGGTATCAGATCATGTGTATCAACTTATTTGCATCAGTATAGTTCATGCTCGACATTGGTACCTGCCTAATCCTGTATCAGTGGAACAATTCTCAGGCATCCAAAATAATAACAATAACAATAATCAAAATTGAAGGCGTAACCATCTAAGTAGACCCGATATGGCCACCAACTGAGACCAATACCAATTCTAATATTGTTTTTCAAACCAATGTGCCCTACATCTCACATATGTGAGAGAGTATATACTCAGATAATGTGTCTTTCCTTAAACCATATATTATAGGAGAAAGTTTCACCCCACCATTGGTAAAGAAAAAGTACTCCCATTTAGCGTCATTATTACTCTACCATTATTAGACAAAGTCAAAATTACTACTAAAGTTGGTTGGTACAATGCCAATGTCTTCATCACGTGTCTTGAGGCACTCACGCTTACTAGTAAGTTTAGCTCAAACTTCTAAACTAAAAAAATTGAAGAATTATGTTGGAACATAACATATTTAATATGCAAAAAGAAGTTTTGTAGGAATGTGACATATGCCAGCATTTTCATGTGTCTTTCTGATGAAAATAGACTCCGGCATTTATTTTTAGGAGGAGATAGAGAGAGACAGAGACTTTCTGGTATAAGCCATGCTATGGTCAGAGAACCACATGGGAGTGTTGCAATTCTATTAAACCAATAAAGATATATATATATATATATATATATATGTATCGAATGTTGAACAATGGGAATGAGAATGCATGTCACACTCTGTTTCAGCCTTATAGTTCGAAAAATAAAAAAATCCCTTTATTCTTATTAATAGATTTTAAGCTCCAGAAAACCAATTACTTAATTTAAGTCAAATTTCATTACCAATAATCTTTACAAGAACAAGAACCATCTTTGAAACGATGGAATCGATTCCGATCACGCACAACTATCTCTCTATCAACAATAGCCGATATAAGTTTCAACGCAACATGACAGTCCTCACAAACCCGAAGGTTCTTCATTATCCTAATGGGTGTTCCTGGTGGTGTCTTCATCAATCCGTAAACAACAGCCAACTTCTCACTATGGCGATATAGAACGAGCTCTTTCTCATCCTCATCCATGTCAAGCAAGACTACTGAAGTATCTGGCACGTACCCTTGTTGCTTCATCTTCACCAGCAGTTCTTCCCATCCATGATATATCTCCTCGGCTTGGGGATGATCTCTTTCCCCAGCCACAAACTCATTAACAACACCATTGATAGTGATCGAGCTCAATCCAGGCGTCTTCTTCACACCTTGAACCCTCATCATCTTCCTCACTCTTGCTGTGTCCTCCCACCGCCCTGCATCTGCATATATGTTTGACAAAACTACATAGTACCCATCGTTCATGGGGTCCAACTCAATAAGGTGTTTGATCGCTTCCTCAGCCAACTCAATGTTCTTGTGCATTTTGCAGCCCCCAAGGAGAGCCCCCCAAACAACCCCATTAGGCTTGATGGGCATGTTTAGGATGAACTCATGAGCTTCTTCAAGTAGCCCAGCCCGGCTTAGTAGATCCACCATACAACCATAGTGTTCAATCTCGGGTGTAATCCTGTAATCGTTAGTCATGCTGGCGAAGAACTTGCGACCTTCACTTATCAAACCCATGTGACTACAAGCATGTAGAAGGCCTACGAAGGTGACTGCATTGGGCTTCAGGCCTATTTGGATCATCCTGAAGAACAGGCTTAGGGCTTCCTCACCCTGGCCGTGCATTGCAAGCCCACCAATCATAGCTGACCAAGACACCACTGTTCGTTCCCCCATTTTATTGAAGACTCTGCGTGCATCCTCCAGGCATCCACAATTGATGTACATGTCAATCAAAGTGTTGCAGACGCGAACATTCCTCTTGAATCCACATCTGTTTGAGTACTGATGAACCCTTTTACCCAAATCCAATGCACCCAAATCCGCACAAGCTGCCAGAACAGCCACAACCGTCACTTCGTTGGGTTTCAACCCTGCTTCTTCCATCTGCGTGAAATAATCAATTGCCTTCTTCGGCTTACCACACTGGGTATAACCTGCAATCATTGACGTCCACGACCTCACATTTTTCTCAGGCATTTTATCGAACAATTCTTGGGCCTCATCAACCTGTCCACGTTTTATCAACTGGGTAATCATGATATTCCACGTTACAATATCTCTCTCCGCCATTTTCTCGAACAGCCACCGAGCATCATCCATTGAGGCAGAGCAGGCATACATATGAACTATAGTGTTTTGCAGGAACAGATCTGATTGGAACCCAAGTTTCACAACCAACCCATGTACGATTCTACCGTTCAAGAGATCCGATAAGAGCGAACAAGCTTTGAGAACGAATGAACAAGTGAACGTATCGGGTAGGACATTAAAATGGCGCAAGCGATAGAAGAGAGAGATTGTGTCAATCGGGGAATCCCCCTCTGCAAAGGTTTTCAAGCAAGAATTCCATATTACAATCTCTGGCTTATCAACCCGTTCGAAGATTTCTTGAGCGTAAGTGAAGCTTGGGGAGAAAGCGCAGACGAGGCCAACTCTAGAGAGAGGAAGAACAGAGTAAGAATTGTTGGTTTTAATTATGTGAGAGTGGAGCTGCCCGAGTTCAAATGGGGTTTTGAAGTTGAAATGGAGAACTGTTCTGAGATTCTCGTCACATGAAGATTGTGGGGTCTGATGGTGGATCTGACTGGCTCTCGGTGAGGGTGGAACGTTGAGGGGAGCCAGAGAAGATACCATTACATACCCGTCTGTGTCAGCCGAGAAGCTTTCGTCTTCTGTTCGGGGACGGGTTATCTCCTTCAATACAGCTCTACAGCATACAAAACGGGCGCAAAATCCTTTCTTCTATTTTGTTAGGCTCCTCAATGCTAATTGTTATGGTGATGGCATTTAAGATTCAAAATCTTTCTTAAATCTTTTTTTTTTTTCTTATAATTTTGGGAAAACAAATCCCCACGCCCTCCTATGTC
>NC_056568.1:46048-99864 GCF_013358625.1 Macadamia integrifolia | reverse complement strand
GTTTTGTTTTTTTTTTTTTTTAACCAAGATATCCAAGCCCACTTACACGCACCTCAACTAATCCTAGCAGAGACTAGTGTAGCATAAGGAAACTTTGTCCTCACCATGCAAGCTTTGCATTAATACTCTCTCTCTCCTCCATGATTATGTGGGTTTTGCTACTGATGAAACTTTTTACCCAAAAAATCGACCTCTCCATCGTGATTAGTCATTAGTGTAATGTGGGAAAGTTTCACACAAAAATTCTCCTCTCCATGGAACCCAGGGATTAGGAATTCATCCCATGGTTAGGGTGCTAGGGTGACCTAGAGACATGTGATTGGGTCCTTCCTAGTCATGGGATGACTCCCTCATCCCTGGACTCCATGGAGAGGAGTTGGATCTGATTCCCCCCACCCCCTCTTCACACTGTTAGCATAAGGAGCCCAGTCTCTGTTTTTTCAGGAGTAGGTTTGCAACACAACTGAAAAGGAATCTCAAGTGGCTTCTTAATCTCTACCATGTGAGAGTCCAACTCTGATACAGATTTTGTAAACAAGTAAACTCCAGAACCTCTCTCTTAGTCGTAATTCAATCGAAAATTTTGTAAGTGGCAAAGTAAAGCTTTTGAACATTTGTGACTCTAATAGAGTGCACATTATTGACCTGGGTATTAATAGTAGGCATGCATGGATCCGATGCATGCCAATGCATAGGAGAGTATTTGCTACTATTACTCCAACTAATACTACACTCACACTTGGATGCATGCCTATGTGGCCCCCATGTTGGTGTAGGGCCTCATGATCGGGGAGCTTTCTTTTCCCCTAATTTAAGATACAAAACAAAATCCAAAATTTTAAGCCTAACATGCTTTGATGAAACAAAATAGGTTCTTTTGCGATAATACATACGAATGCTCAAATTATACTACTTGAAAACCCAATTGGGAGATGAGGTTACCAGCTACATCAGCAACGATCATGATTCGTCTAACACACAATCAATGGCTAAAAACGCTGTTCATGTTGCTAACCCTTAGCAGCATGTCGTGTTACTACCACTGACCCTAATACATATTAAACCACATGGAACGCAGACATAAGAGCAAAAAGCTTTATACTCATGTGTTGTACACAAAGAACGGATAGCACTTGATTCAGGATAATAGCATCGGTTTGTGGCCTTGGAGCACAATCCCACTGTTTTTGGATGGTTATAAATCATTCGCCCAACTAAATTTTTGTCTCAAGTCTTCAAACTTATGTGTGATATTAATTAAGCACATAGCTGCTTTGGCAATACATAGGAAATTTAGAATTTTAGATACAAGACCTATTATTGATATTATATGCTATATTAATTAATGAAGTTTTTTTTTTTCATCAAAAAAAAGAACGGAAGGCACGGGAAACCACGGGCATGGAAGAACCCTTGACCTTCTCAAAGCCGTTTGTGCTACGTTTCCACAAAGAAATAAGTACCATCAACTACATAGCTGATAACATAGTGACCTGATCTGCGACTCTGATGCATTAGCCAATGGGTAACTGTTGGTCCTGTTGCCTTGGCATGTCAAGATCAGCTGGTTTCCATTTTGACTGTACTGCAAAACTACGTTGAATTCAAGTTAACATCATGCCTTACCCCCTACACACAGGCTCAAAAAGGAGGGTAGGGGGAGAGGTGGTCATGCATTTAGTGCAGGGTAATTGGACAACAGTACATGGGTCCACTTGAGAAAACTTTTGAGTATTTAGCTGATAATAGGTACTAATCAAGGATGAGGATCAGCAACAAAACTTCACAAACTCAGCAAAGGGTGAAAGCAATTTAATTACCCAGCAATATAAGGCTTCTGTTTTGCAGCTCCACCTTGAAATAGGGACACAGCTCAAATAATGGCACCAAGAACAGAGATCATTTCCATCAACCCCTCGGAAAAACATAACCAAGCCAATGGTAAACCTATCAAGACAGATGCTTTTATTAGGATGAGTCCTCTCAAGTTTCAATTCAGATCAGGAAATTTCATATCTAAACTACCAACACCTCACAATTAGGAGGTCATTAGTTAAACTCTCTTCGGGGCTTATATGACCACACGGTAGTTATAGCCATTGTGCTAGAAACAACTCAAAAAATGGTCCAAATGCACATGAACCCAGAGTAAAAGGGACAATTCAGAAGATGCAGAATACATGTCAAAGACTTACCCAAGAATTAAAAGGATCAAAGCAAGTATCCACAGTATATACTGATACATTAGGTGTTTAGGAGCAGTCCTTCTGTGACTAACCCAAGCAAACTGTGGGCGAATCAGAAACACAAACCCAAGGAGAAAGCCTGAAGAAAGTCCTCCAAGATGTCCAAAGTTGTCAACTTGTGGGAGGAGTCCCACTGCTAAATTGACTACAATAACAAAGAGGAGGTAAAACAAGGCTGCAAACTGGAAACAATTTGGAACAGTTAGATAATAAAGCCTTGCAAATTGATTTGTGCTTAAGCATTTCCATTACAAGCCTAGTTCATTGAACAGGTTTCAATAGATAGTTGATACCTTATTTTCATATAATGTCCAATTTGTGATGAGTTCCGACAGCATGCCTCCAACCAATCCAAAAATTGCACCAGAAGCGCCAAGAGAAATACCTCTTGATTGAGTAAACAGGGCTGACAACAAACTCCCGCCAAATCCAGAGAGAACATATAGCAACCCTATTCGCACTGCAAGGGGACCACAGAAGCATTAGATATGAATCTCAAACTACAACGTGGATATATGTAGAAAATTTTATGCACCTTTGCACATGATTAGAGATGTCCAGTCAAGTATCTTAAAAATCAGACCTAATACCAAGCTTGCTTTGGCCCAGCACAATTACATCCCTAACTATTATAGTATTGGTTTTTAAATCTACCTCCTACCAAAAAAAGGTTTTTAAATCTACCATATCTTTTTCTAATGAATAGAATTAAAGATGATTATCTCTGTAGTATTTAAATCATGTCAAATGAAATGAAACTTCTAATATTTCCAAGGGAGCAAAATTTTCCTAGGTCACTCCATACCCCATCATTGGACTGCATCACTCTTCAGACCTATACCTCACTACATATTGGAATCTTCCTCAGACAATCACCAGCATATCCAATTAATTGAAGGAATTTCAAAGAGAAAGAAGGCCTTCTTTCACCACATGGAGGAAGGCTATTGGCTGAAATTTTCCAGTTTCCAGAAGAGGAAAGTTCTGTAGCAAGCACATGGAGCACAATTGGGCAACACCTAACCAGAAAATGTAAGCATTCCAGCTCGTGTATCATGTAAAGCCCTTTGCTTTTCACAAGTAGTCCACCAATCCTTATGAAACTTCAAATACATACAAAATTAATTACAATTGATTTACTATAATATGCCAAATTTTATAAAATCCGTAAACAAAAGAGAGATGTATATTATCAGAAGTGGAGAACATTATCACTCATAGGTGACTTAAAATTTGCAATCTAGAAAAGTAGAAATATCCATTCAGCATTTTCACGATCATCAGTACAATACCATGACAAAACAGACACACTAAGCATGTTGATAGGATATCATAGATGAAAATTTAATTCCCACAATATCTCCAATATAAAAATCCATTATGATGAAAGGAAAGAGTAGGTTCTATTTATAGAGCTGCCCTCTCTTTCTCCATGTCTTGTGTTAAAATTGAAATCATTCAATGGACAACACCAAGAAGAAAAAATGAACTCCTATGCTAAATGTCCTCAAATTCATACATAATCCCTACAAGAAAGACTCAAAGAAACGGATACATAGATAATACATATGCTTCTGAGGGCTAGTTTACATTGACGAAAGAGAGACAGCTCTTCCAGCAATGATGTCTATAGTGTGAAGCAGGAGGTAAGGCTGCGTACATTTGCCTCTCCCAGACCCTGCAGCAGCTGGAGCCTCATGCACTGGGTTGCTCTATTCACCATAGGCCAGGTCCCCAAGTGAAATGTATCTAGGATTTAGATCTCTGTTACCTGTTTGATACTGCATCATTTATCTATTAGTCCATCCATCATCCATCTTGCAATTTTCCTATTCTTTGTTTCAAGTTGTAGAAAGATGATCAGTGCAATCTTCCAGATACTTGCTGCTATTAGCCTATGTTGAACATCTTACCACTAAATTCTACGGATGTAACTATGATCCTATTGATGGACAGTTATTTAGTTTCTATCAACTGATTGACTATTTAGTTTCTATTTTATGGTTCAATACATCAAAATTATTAGTGTAACAATATTTCATTTTCTTAAGAACCTTCTAGCTCACCAGTGGGAAGCACTCTTGAAATAAGCAATTAGGTGATTTCTCAAGCAAAGACCCCATCATCTTTGGCTCATTTAAACTGGAAAGATCTATCTGTCAAACTAAAAGCTAGGGGTCGAATACAAATTTTTAAATGTTGATTAAGATTGACGTCTAAAATTACATAAAAAGAGAAATTTGCAGTTATGAACACTTAAGATCCAGGACCCAGCATTGGAGAATCTTAACATTAACATTCATCTTCTTGATGCAACTATTTGGCGGTGTAATCTACAAGAGAGACCTGAAAATTTGCAAGTTGATATACACATGATAACATCGACAATTTTGCAGAACTTGAAGTCAGATACATACCAAACCCAAATCCTTGCTCTAGAGGAATTCCAATAAATAGAAGACCTGACATATTTGCAAGCACATGGAAAACACCAGCATGCAACCATATGCAAGTAATAAGGTGCCATGCCTGGTGTCCATGGACCATTTCCTGAGCTCCCAGTTTTTGAGCTCCCATCTTCTTTAGCCTGGAGGAATAAAACATATAACAGCTGCTCAAACTAAATCCCTCTTTAGCAATTATGGATCACTATATGTAAGAGAATTCAAACTTAGGTGTGAAAGGCATAGACAATTGATTGTTAAGATATTAAGATAAATCACAAAGAGTAATACTATCAGACCCTCTTACAGAAATGGATGTAAGACCTGCTTCAGCAATTATAAACCATACTTATCAACAAAGGCCACAGTTGATCTCGCAAAATTACCATAACTACGCACACCAATGCACCACTGATTTAGAGACAACCAGAGAAGTAACAGAGATTAGATGCAGAAGATATTATTACAGTCCCCCAAAATAAGAGAGAGAGAGAGAGAGAGACCCTACTACTGCACAGCGGGTCACTGGAGGATAATACACATAAGAAACGTCACCTTCTGCAAAATAATGTTCATAACGTTGAACATGAATCAAACATACTTAAGACATCTATTAACCCTTACATCCCAACTCAATGTTAACCAGCCAGATAAATAAAACAAACAATTAATGACTTGACATACCACAGAATTTACTTATAAAAAAGAGTAGAGGCATGCTAACATCGAAAAGCTGAAAGGACCACAGCAATGCATGTTAAGATGCCTTTAAGAAGACTCATTTCCATGCTTCTCATTCCAAATACAGTTGGAATCTCATATCTAATAATTGATACTTCCACAAATTCCCTCAGTTCGGACTTTGGAGAGATCAGAGTTCTGTGATTGAATAACAATTTTAAGCATTCCATTTCTTTCTACTGCAATCTCAAGTTAAGCATTTCCAATCTTCTTAACAATATGTTGTGGACTAATTTCCCTGCACGGCAACTTATGACAGGTTCGACATATGTGCATCATAACCTGAACTGTTTTTTTCTTTTTTACTTTTAAATGTTAATTAATGCCCTTAGGCATCCTCAAATGAAGTCTTCTTCACGATCCAATTGACAAATTTTAAGACAACGTTGAATTTAGGACTGTCTAGACAATCATGATCTCAAGTTTTGAACCATGAGGAAGCTATAATATGAAACTTCTGCTTCCCAACAACTTAAGATATTTTATTTTATAGACACTTACTCTTTGAACACAGATTGTGGATTGTGGATTGTGGATTGGAGGCTCGGAGCATCTTAAAAAAGAAATATTGGAAGACCAGAACGATTAATGCATTCATAAACAAAAAGAGCTATCAGCCTATCAGAAAACAGATAAAATAAACCAAATTCAGAAAGGGTGTCAATTGAAATCTTTAGAAGGAAACTGTTGGGTTGGAGTCAATGGGATTCACAGTTCACAAAACATACAAGGTCAGATGACAGAAACAATGTGTTAGGGGAAAAAAAAAAGCAAACAAGAAAATGAGAGGAGGACTCACGTGTATGAGGAAGGTCCCAGTAAAGGGTTGTACTTGAAAGGTTGAAACGAGAGCCGCCCAAGAAACGGAGCCAAACAGGAATCGGAGTTCTTTGGGCAATTGTTCAAGTACATAGTGATCACAAACAAGGCAACATTCACAACAACAAATGTTGGTATCAACCAAGGAAACCATCTCCTTAAAGGGTGAAATTTCCGTAGCCATAATAAAGAAAATGCTGACACCTTTTCTCCTACCGGAGGAAGCACGTTATCTCTTTGCCTCTGATAACAAAGACTCCTAGTTTCGATATCCAAGGAGGGATCCCTCCTTCCAACACCCGATGGAAGACCATTCTCCATCTTTGATGAACTCAAAAAATGACCAATACAAATGGGTAGAGGTAAGCATATTTAAATCAACAGAGGTTGAATGCATAGATGGAACGAAGATTCGAATTGAGAAGTAGTGAGTGAAGACTAGATTTTCCAGAAATGAAATTGAAAGAAACTTGAAGCAAACCCAAAAAAGCCCAGTTGTGGAATATGGGAATAACTGATTAAGGTCTGGGTAGATCAGAATAATGAGAATTAGTGTGGTATGACGAGGAAGCAAAGACGTTAGGTAAACTTCAACACTAGAAGAGGAAGAACTTTGGCTTAGCAAATACGAGTACCCCTCTAGATTTAGCAGGATTTTGACGTGAAAAGAGAGAGGTTGAGCTGAAATAATCAAAATATGAAACAGTGGCTGTCTTTGTTAGATAGCGATCGATTGGTTTCCCTTAACCCACCTCGCGTCATAGTCCGCGTTTTTCAAAGCTTCTGCTAGCGCGGGAGTATTTCCGTGCTGAGAGTCTCCGGGGGTGTTTGGTTAGGTAATTCTTTGGGATGACATTCTTTAGAATAGTAATTCTTAATTTTTGGGGTTGTTTGGTTCTACTAGAATGATCCTCATAAGTGAGCGTTCTACTTCCCATGAATGATTATATTACAAAAGATATGTTCCAAATTTGAGTTTACCTCAATACTTAAACTCAGATTTGAGCAACGTTTTTACCACCTAATATAAAAGGAGATAACGGAAAGACATTCTCTACGGAAGCTAACATCTCAACCCGCGGCCTCTCAAACCGCGATAGTCTCACCGGCGACTGGTAAGCCCTCTCTCTCTCTCTCTCTCTCTCTCTCTCTCTCTCTCTCTCTCTCTCTCTCTCTCTCATGGAGTTTTAGGTTTAGGTTTTTAAAATCAAAAGCTCTCTATTTCGATTTCATGGAGTTGTAGGGTTAGGGTTTTAAAACCAGAAGCTCTCCATTTTGATTTCATGGAGTTTAGTTCGATTTCATGGAGTTGTAGGGTTAGGTTTTTAAAACCATAACCTACTGCTTTCTCTTTCCTCTCTCTCTCTCTCTCTCTCTCTCTCTCTCTCTCTCTCTCTCTCTCTCTCTCTGTCTATGGCTCTCTATTGTGTTTTTATTGAGTTGTAAGGTTAGGTTCTTAAAACCAGAACCTACGACTCTCTCCTTTCATTATGTTGTAAGCATTATTTTTAGGTTTTTTAACTCAGACTACATATGATTTGTTGATGGATATATAGCAGTGGCGATTGAAGTGATCTGCTCTCTGGTTCGCCTGCCCTCCCACCAACGATGTTTGCTTCAGCCAGCTGAGGACTCTACAAATTTGGATTTGGTATTCTCCTCCTCCTCTCTCTCTCCCTCTCTATGTTTGTCTTGCATTTTGGACTTGGTTCATGAGGATCAGTTAATCAGGTCTGCTATCAGTTTTCATGAGGATCAGTTAATCATGTTTGCTATCAGTTTGTGAATTGCAAGTTGCTACAAATTTTGTGCATATTATCTACCTTATTTTTAGTTTGAAATATTTGTTGACACATTACTTGTGGCATTTGAATGCCTCATCTTTCTTACGATATATAGCACCCCAATAAAATAATAAATAAATACATCTAACGGAATTTGATATGGTAATTGGTAGAGCATTATTGTAGATAGAAATTAGTTTAGTGAATATCAAGGAATAAAAATTGCAGATTACATTTTGATTTGGCAGGTTCAAAGAATGGCTTTGCAGAGAATTTTTTTTTTAGGTTCCTTGATCAATTTTGTTTTGAGTGGTTGTTATGGTGAAGTAATGGAAATTGTAGTTGTTGCTGGTAATGGACTTAGAGGGAATGCTTGTAGGAGTATAAGACAAAGGAAAATAGGTTTCAGTGTCTAAAATTTTCTACTAGAAATGAAGAGGATGAGATTACTATTACCTGTGGATTACTTGTGAAAAGCCCCTTGTGAGACCAAGTTGTTGCCTGCCAATTGAAAGTTCTCTTGATCCTGACGACCTTATTATTATTGATCCTCATTATGCTTCAGTTTCTAAGATACATCATCTATTATATTCAAAAGCATTTCATTTGAATTCTTTTGTTTGAAAGCCTGAAATTTTTAATTCGTTGTTTCTTTCTTTTAATAGTTTTGATTTCTCTTCTTTGAATACACATGAATACATTATTGGTTTTCTGAAGTGCTTGTCTAATTCTAAATTGTAGATTTATGTAAAAAATGGATAGTGATGATGAATATGATGAGTATTATCAGAGGCACAAGAAAGTAATAATATTTGCGGCTACTGCAGTTGTTATAGCAGTGGAACAGTATAAGAAATTGTTTCTATGTAAACAACCTTATCGTAATGAGACTTGATGTGACTCCGTTGAGATACAACGAATCATTGGACATACTGACAAGACATGTCGAAACATGATAAGAATGAGTCAGAAAGGCGTTCTTTAACCTATGTCAAGTGATGTGTGCCAAGGGTCTTCTGTATGATACAATTAACGTTCAAGTGGAGGAGCAAGTTGTTATTTTTTTATATGCAATCGGTCACAATGTTAAGAATCGTGTCCTCTTACATTTGTTTGGGCATTCAGGTGAAACTATCAGCCGGTATTTCAATGGTGTTTTGGGAGCAGTTCTCAAACTGTACCCGGTATTGTTGAAGCCTCCGAGTACCATAACACATGAGCGAATATCAGGTGACCATAAGAGCTTTTACCCTTACTTCAAGGATTGCATTGGAGCCATAGATGGATCGCATTACCCTGCATGGGTACCAATTTCTCAACATTGAACATTTCGCAATAGGAAGGGAAATATATCACAAAATATCCTAGTAGTTTGTGATTTTGATATGAAGTTCATATATATACTTTCTGGTTGGGAAAGATCAGCATCTGATTTATGAATATTAGATGATGCCATTCACAGAGAAGGTGAGGCAAAGCTACCAGTTCCTAGAGGTAAATTCTATCTTGTAGATGCAGGGTTTGCAAACTAGAAGGGGTTCTTAAGACCCTACCATAACGGTCGATACCACTTGATAGAGTGGAGAAATTTGAGTGTTTCACCTGCCTACAAGAAAGAACTGTTCAACTTGCGTCATTCAAGATTGCGTAACATAATTGAGCGAGCTTTTGGACTGTTCAAGTCAAGATTCAAGATTTTGAAAACCCAACCAGAGTATCATTTCAAGACTCAGGCTAGGATTGTACAAGCTTGTGTTATGATACACAATCATATCCTTACCCAAAATAGTGTTCAAGAATAAGAGGAATGGCTTGAACAGGAGAATGCAGTTACAAGTGAGAATACTAATGAAGAAGTAAAAGACAATGATGAAGATAGTGATGAGGATTCTGACGTTGATGATGAAAATGATAACTTTGATCAAGATCAATTCCGAGAGGAGATGGCTGATTATATGCGGAATGATTAGATGGCAGGAGATGATTCAGATGAAGAAATGTATGATTCTTCATATGAATCACAAGAAGATACAAACTGAATCCATTTGTCTTTTGTCCTAACTACTTGAACTAGACTTGGTTTCATTTTAAGATTTTGTAATTTAAACTACATGAACATGTTTTGTGTGTCTTGGCTTGTAATAACTTTTTTAAGTTCATGGTTTCACTATTAATATGCGTTCTTTGGAATATTATGCTTTTTTTTTTTTATGGTTACAGTTATTTTCTCTTTTTTTTTTTTTAGCTGAATATTTGATCAGGATTCATTGTAGCAAAGATTGATGTAGTTTAGGGTTCTAACTCAAAAATTGCTACATGGCCTTCTGAGATATCTCACTGCTTTCTGGAGCGTCCTCTTCACCAACAACAAAAGGGAAAGAATGGAGATAATGGATTGAAAAAATAACAATTTCAAGTAGTCTCAACTGAATTATATGATAGATTTCATATGAAATATGATTGGGGACAGTGCCGCAATCACTACAGGATATGGAAAGCAAGGTTGAAGTCGCTTGTTGACTTGTAAAAAAATAGTGGAATGGGTTGGAATGACCATGAGAAGCAGTTTGATGCACCACAACATATGTGGAATGAATTCAAGGTTAATTAAATGTTTGATGCATTATTTCTAGATTGTTAAAAAGTTATACTAAAGGTAAAGTTAACAGTTTACTATTCTGACAATCCATGAGTTAATTATCATTTTTTTTTTAGAAAAAATAACAAAGATTTTGGAAAGAGCATAGAGTGCTTCCCATTCACCTACAAATTGTTGAATGGCTGCGCAAAGAAATTGCTACCGGGGCTGGATCTTCACACCCATCCGATGCCATCAATGAGGACCAGCCTTACATTCCAGTGCCAATTGATGAAGAAGTTAGCTTAGACAATTATGATGCTATTGATGATAATGTTGGTGAAAATGCCCATTATACTCCCAATGCAAGTAGCAGTCGTTCCCGTGGTAGGCCTAGTTCAGGGGCAACAAGTAAAGAGAAGAAGAAGAAAGGAGGTGCAGAGAAGGTTAGTAGTCCTTTGAAGGTGATAGCCAATGCAATTGTGGAGATGGCCAAGCAAGACCCCCGGAAGGAATTTGCAAAAAAATTATGTATTGAGATTGATGCACTTCCAGGAGTTGAGTTTGATAAAAAAATTGCGTGCTAAACAATTCTTCATGCAACATAAGGAATTGGCTTCCATCTTCTTGAATGCCAATGAGGCAGATAAGCCTAGGGTGTTTGAACACTACATGAAGAATATCGAAGATGGTGGTCAAGATTGAGGACAATTTATGACAAACATTTGAAATGCTTATTTTGGTGATGTAATAGTGACTCGATTTTTGAACTCTCTCATTTAAACTGATCAGCTGGTGATTGGTAAGCTTCTGTAAGTAGGTATTATGAGTTTTATTGGAAAGTAACAGAGTTGGATGTCTGTTTATCTAGAATGCTCGTGGAAATATATGGTAAATCAGTTTTTTCCATGGTGTGTGATCCTTCATAGGTCGTCTAATTCTGAAGAGCAAAACTGCAACAATAAATTTTCTGCATACTAACAATTTCTGCATGCAGGATTTTGCTGCTGGTCTTATGCTGAGTATTTCTTTCTTAGACTTGGCACATAATGCTTTGAATTCCATTGGCTTCTTGAAAGGAAATCTTTGGGTAAGATAAACTTTCAGGGTATTAATAATTAAATGGTTCACAGATGGGGCATTACTTTCAGGTTATGTAAGTAACATATACATTCAATATGTGTAGCATTCTTGCTTAAGGGAAATTTGAGTGTCAAGCCTGCCCCTCAACGTTGGCAGGAAAATGCTACTGATGGTTCTTTTGATGTGGTATTTACATTTGAGGAAAAGGTTTTCGACATGGTAATTGCAGGTCAATATGCATACAATTTCTGTGTTACTTAATTCTATACTAATGATATGTTCATGCATATTTTATATCACAGTAAATTATCCTTGAAGTGATTTAACTATTTGGTTGTCTTTACCTTTTGAATTGGTCTATACATGTTGGATGGAATTATTTCTCCTTTTGCCTCAATATTTGGGAGTGGAAAAAACAATTTGTTACTAGTTCAATGTAAATTGAATGTTCTTGTGCAAGATATTCCAAAACAGCGATGCATGATGCCTTCACTTTTCTCCCTGTTTCATTTTCCTTCTTACCCTGGTGTTTGGAAATATATATTATATTAATCTTTGCTAATTGTCTTCTAATTTTTGTGAAGATATGCCCCTCTACTCTTGCTACCTGAATCCATTTCACAAGTTTAGGTTGTGAACACAGAATTAGTCATAGTGTATGTTTTCCAGGGCACTTTTATGATTCCCCTGCTTTCTATTCTATTAGGTACATTTTTACCGAATTTTCCAATCTTATGCCTTAACAACTAATAACCCCAATATCAACCCAATCTTGCATGTGAAACCAATCATTGGATTGGTAGGTCCTTTATTTTCTATAGGATATTCTTCCTGAATTGAAGAGTAAATACACATAGTGCTATAGATTTTAACATAAATATCTCTTGGAGCAACATAAGAAGAAACCTACAAGTTAACTGAATTGTCCAATCTGTGGCAGGAACTTTAGTTGTATCTAAGCATACTCACCCTTCTCAAAATGCTGGTAGAATTATGCATAAATATCTTATTTGGAGATTTGGCCAAACAAAATTGTTCTTGGGTTTTAATCTTCTCAAGTCAATTCTACTCAACTGAGCCTTTTCCCTACTAAATGGGTTGTGGGATCTGCAGTAAAATGGCAATGACAGAGTTGTATTTGGTTCGTCTCTATATGAAAATGTTATTTTATGAAGCAAGCTCAAATGGCCTGATCTGATTTCTTTAATTATACTGTGGGAGAAAGAAGCATCATCATCAGAGTAGCCTCCAATGATCCAAGTCCATTCTCAATAGAATAATACTGAGCTGCATGTTTTTTATTCATAGTTTCAATTGTCTATTACAAATTGGTGACTAAATTGACTAGCACATTCAGAAACAACATGAAGGTGGGAAACTTTGTCCCCTGCTTCTAAACTTATAGGCAATATTTAATTTATTTAACTAGTTTTGTTTGATTTATGTATTGCAAAAAACTTATGTAAAGAATATTGCTCATACTTTTAGGATGTCAGAACTCGTATCCCAGGAAATTTTCAGGATTGTAGTGAAGACTTCTCAAATCTGATCAGCTTTTGATTTTGATGTGATGGGGTGGGTGAGAACCTGGCAGTGCAGAACTACCTTGATGAAAACAATTTGGATCATATTCTTTCCTCTTTTCTTGATTGAAATTCTTGTCATATGTTTATTTCAGAGAGTTACTTGCTGACTGCAATAGAAACATCTATATGTCACTGTGTTGTACCCTTTTGTGTAGACAAATGACTTCTTTTCTAATTGGTGTATGGTTGCCTTGATGGAGTCTGGAAGTTTTAGTTGGAAAACATCCATCAAGGATTTGAGGGTAACAGCTTGTATGGTCACATTTGCATGATCTCCACCTAACTTTTGTCCGTAATCATAGATCATACAAGCTTCAATCCCCCCCCTCTTTTAAAATTAGGTTAATCCTTGAATTTTAAGAGATCCCCATGTGCATGTAGATAAAGTGATAAACAGTTGAAAACTATTCTTAGGGTTCTATTTTACCTCTTTATTCTTTTTTTTTTTTTTTTTTGGGTGAGAGGTGGGGGTGGTGCTATGTTATCTGTCTATTCTTTCACTCCAAATCGAACAATAGTCGTCTGCCTTTAAGATGTCATCAATTTCAAGATAATCTCTAAACTGCATAAGAAAAGATTATCAAGTTCAATGGGACCGTAGCATAAGTCTTCATCCATGGTAATTGGCACTGCCGAGGAACATTGATGTCGTAGTCAATGTACCAATTCTAAGATCAGTGTGTCTCAGTGATTCAACTAAAAACCAACTGTCTTCAATTTCAAGATAATCTCTAAACTGCATAAGAAAAGATTATCAAGTTCAATGGGACCGTAGCATAAGTCTTCATCCATGGTAATTGGCACTGCTGAGGAACATTGATGTTGTAGTCAATGTACCAATTCTAAGATTAGTGTGTCTCAGTGATTCAACTAAAAACCAACTGTCCCATGTTTCCCACCAAAATCTTGTGGGGAAAGCCATGTCAGAGAAGATAATCTTGGAAGAAAGTGAAATGCAGTCTCAGTTCTCTTATTTTGGAGTCATAGGCGGATTTTGGAGTGGGGTGGGGAGGGGGTGGAGATGACTCAAAGCTTTCTGATGTCAATGCTCTGGATTTCCCATTGTATATAGTTTTTATCTTCCTGTTCCTGTTATGGTATTACCTTTGTCTCAACTCTCAGTTGTAGTAGTACTCAGAGTCCCAATCCAGGAAGTGATGTTTGCTTCAACCACTTCCATGTTGTAGATTAACAAAACATGAATGGTAAAGTATGATATCGTATATTCCCATGGCTTGTTGAGGAGACCTTGCCTTAGTATACATAGGTAAATTTCGATAATTATTTTGTTTTGATCCTTGTAGAAACTGAAATATTTCGTTTGTAAATGATTTTTTTTTTCATGGAAATAGAACTCAGTATCTATCTAGTCTTGAATTGTACTAGGGCGATATACTAACCGGTAAGACCAAGGAGAATGTTTTTGGGTTGGATGTTCCAAACTAATGATTTGCTGTTTCATGTTTGAAACAATAAGAATATTTAACTCTGCAGTGACCCATATTGGATCATCTTTATCTGATATTAATTCAGGGGAAGAAAAAAATCTGCTTGATAGTGTAGCCATTACACCCAATCACAAGAGCTTACAAAATTATTGCCCCACCCCGTGTGAATGAAAAAATCTCATACATATTGATGCCACCCAAGCTCAAGAGCTCACAAAATTATTGTCCCACCCAGTGTGAATGAAAAAATCTCATACATATTAATGTTGCATACACTCTCATTGGTTTGTGCTGACGCAAAGATCACACGACCAGTTAGTTATCTCTTATCCTTATTTCACACCTAAAGAAGGAAGTTGTGGAGTCAACCCTGTTGTATGATGGACCGAATAAAAAAACCCAAATAGAAATAGGTAAGGTCAAATTGAATGCAAAATGATTTTGATTTTGATTAATTCCTATCAGATTCAATTTTGATTTAACATTTTCAAAATATAAACCACATTGAAACAAGATCGATTGACATCTTTAAGGAAAAAAAAACCTCTCCAGCACCAATTATCCTCCTACCACTGTTTCAGCAGTTAGGAGGAGTTGGACACACATCCTCAAATGTTGATAGGTGGAGTCAAAAATCCACCCTAAGCCACTCCGTGAGGGAAAACTACTCTCCCTCAAGGGCTCTACCCCTATGAAACACATCAATCCCTCTCTTGTGGGAGAAGAGAGTTACACTCTCCTAGCCAAGAATGATGGGGATGTTTGGTTCAGTAAAATTTGAATAGTGCCAATTATAACCTTTTCTACATAGTTAAATTCTATTAAAGGGTTTAACCCAAAAAAAAGAAAAAATCTATTACAGGGAGACTATAGGGCTAGGATATGAGTTCATCTTCAAGATCATATTATGGGTCAACATGGTTCAATTGTCCATATTTCAACAATGTGTATTGTTTGCCAGTGACCATAGAATCTTCACTCTCTCATTTATTTTGTCAAAAGAGGTGGATACTTCAGCCATACTACAAATTATGCTTCAATGCAAAATTGTGGGGTGATTTTTTTTTAAAAAAATGAAAAAATCATATATATTTTTTGAATTAAAGATAAATTACTTTTAAATTATTTAAAAATATAAATTTTAATAATAAATAAAAAATAATAAAAAATGTTATAGTTTTTCACTTCACCACTCTTATGTTTAACTAAACAATTTAATAGGAACAATCACTACACATGATTAGGGTAACCAAACAGTTTTACAGTAAGAATCACTACACAGATTTAGGATAACCAAACAGTTTTACAGTAAGAATCACTATACAGATTTAGAGTAACCAAACAGTTTTGTAGTAAGAAACATGTACCAGACTCAAGGCAACCAAACGATTTTTCAACAAGAAACACAATTCAGAAGAATGTTCATCAAAAGATTGACATCCATATCCGATACATACACCATTTGACTTATCGAACCAAACACCCTCTGAGACTGCCTTTGAAGACTCCAAGCAGTGTAACGTAGTGGCCCGATAAATCGCCCAATTGAGACCGACTGAATACATGTAACTGTAAGGGTGTCAATCGATTTGGTTCCAGTTATTTGGTTCGATTCTGAATGATGATAAGGTGGATCAGAACTTAACCGAGAACCGACTTGGTTCCTTATTTAGATACTCAAGCCGATTCAATATGGCACGGTTCATTTTGACTCCAATTCAGTTATGACATGCAATTTTAATTTGATTTTGTACCTCGGTTTTAATTCGGCTATAAAAATGGTTCCACTTTTGGACCATGACTGGGATGGACCAAATGCCATAATGGGCTCAAATTATAGGCCTTGTGGCCATTGCTAACTCCAAAATTGTCTTAGCATGTAAATATGTGATGATAAATCGCAAAAAACACTTTTTTTTTAGTTTTTTTTTATGAAAGTTCAAACATCACTTACCACCTAAAAAATCTCACTTAACGATACTAGGTTTTTTTCATTTTTTTGGTTTCAAGAGCAATTCGGTTCGGTTTTGGTTCATATCGATGGTTCTCATACCCTAAACCGAAATCGAGTCGAATTGAGGTCCATACTCGCATACTCAAACCGAATTTTTACTGAATTAATTTGGTTCGATTCGGTCCAATTAATTTGACTCAATTTTGGATTTGGTATTCAATTTCAATTTGAAATTGACACCCTTATGTAACAGAGTGCTTGTAGCTTCTTTAAGCCTATTTAGCTTAATTATAACTCGTTTTAAGGATCGTTTATAATCAGTTTAAAACCTTTATAATTCAACTATTCAATTAGCTGGTTTAAATCCACCCAACCAACAGATTAGGAATGTGTTTATTCTTTGGCCTACGAGGCACAATTACCTAAATGAACAGAAACAATGCAATGACCTAAATTGGTAGGGATCGACTAAGCCTGATCGAAAAGATCAAAACCAATCAATTGACACCCCTGGTGGGAGCCTCGTGGATTGGGTGAGTATTCTCGTATTGTTATCATGTGCATCCAATTTAAGGGTGTCAATTTAGAATCGAATGTAAACTAGGTGTTTAAACGAACTAAATCAAATCAAAAGGTTTGATCAATTCGGTTTGGTTTCAAGGTTTTAAAAAATGAAAGAAAAATGAAATTTTATTCAGTTCAATTTTGAATTAGATTAAAAAAACGTCAATTTTGAGCTGATTTGAATGAAGTATGACTCAGATCCTCTCCAGCCGATAGCATCCCTTCGTGCATTCTAGCCGTCGAATTTTTGATTTTGAGGTCATGAAAATGATTCAATTTCGGGTTGTACTTATGATATAATTGAATTGAAACCAAACCGAAATGATTTTCACCCGTACACTCAACCAGTGTTACAACAATCGGATCAGATCATGGTTTTAAGTTCATCGCAACGGTTATTGCCGATACTGATCCTGGATAAGCATGTGGGATCCGACGGTTTTACCCTGTTTCTCCTCAAAAATGGTATTTTTTTCGCTGGGATCAGTGGGCGCCAATACCGATCTGGATCAGCACAGCCCATCACCGATTCCCTGGTTCTGGTCAATTCGGTCATCTAATTCTTGTACAGAAAAACCCTAGAAGTAGGGGTGTCAATTCTAGGCCCGCACCGGGCCCTTATGGCCCAATCCAGACCAGCCCGATTAATAAATGGGTTGGGCACATTTATAAACTGGTAGTACACGGTGTAGCCACCTAGCCCGATGGGCGCTATATCGGCCCCACACATTTATAAGTTCGATTTGAACCGATTCCTTTAAGCCCGACCTTGCCCGAGCACCTTTAATACTACTTGTATTTTTTTTTTAATATTATTTGTATTTAGTGCTAAGGCTATGTTATATGTACAATTGAAATGATGGTGATCATTATCTGAGCATTCAGTTTTTCAGACATCGTTTAATTAATTTGAACTTACTTAACTTGGGTTGTGTAGGCATAGTTTAATTGATTTGAATTCCTTGGGTTAAATACTGAGTACCTTAGTAACTTAGTTGATTTGCCAATCGTCGGCTTAATCCATTTTAACTATAGGATCTTTATTTCCTATGCTCATCTTTGCCTCATTTTATTAATATTCATCTTCAAGCATATTTAAGAGACTAATCTTAAAGATGACTCATTTACAGCCCATTTACAGTTAAATAAATCTATAGTCCGATTAAGACTCGTTTATGGTAGTCGGATTAGAGCCTGAGACCGATTGGCCCCATTAACAATCATACCATGCCCCCGCTAGCTTAACCCATTTAGCTAAATTGGTGTTCACGGTGCAACCTTATAAATTGGTCAAGCCTGATTAGGCCTGATCGAGATCGACCCGGCCCGACTGCTTGACACCTTTATGGCTTTACCTAGAGGCCAAGAGTATACCTATTATGGCCGATCCAACCAATTAATGATTACCTATCCCAGCAGATTTCGATACGAATCGGAGTCGGCCGGGATCCCGGATCCCGATTTCCGTGTTTGAATCCCAACTCAACTGGCCACTTGAGAATTTTAGAGAGAAATACTCTACTTAGGCCCTCACTGTCTTCAGATCCACCTGCGAAGCTATGCATTGTCGGCTTATCGCCTTCTCTATTTATTTAAGTTATGACAGTGATGTTGTCACTGCCGTGTCTCGATTGATCCAAAAAACGTTTGAACTTTGAAGTCGTTTCTTTGTTAGTTTTACCGATTTTTTCGCTGATGCAAAACCCTAAGATGCTTCATTCTTTGCCAATCCTGCTATTTATGGTGAGAAGGAAGAGCAATTGATCCAGAAAAATTCTAAACATTCATAGAAATTTGATCATCGTCGAGTTCACTGAGATTTTTTTGTGGTAATTTCCTTTATTTCCAATATGAGAGAAGGAAAGTCCGTTAAATTTAATATTCAGCAACAGCAACAGAATGGTCACCTCTCTCCTTTTGAATTCGCCAAATTGTTAGATCCCGAAGCTTCGTGGGACAAGGTATGATTTTTTTTTTTTAATTTGTTTCTATAATGTCTTCATCGAATTGTATGTCGACTATCTCTGAGTTGTGTATTCTGTTCATGTCGTTCGATGTGATATTTTTGGATATCGGGATGAGTTAGCGAGCCAGTGACTGTTGTATTCCGTACATCTTTTTCTTCAATTTACGGCTTAAACCTTCCTCATAGACTTAAATAAGACTTGTGTTTTCTTCTCCCAATTTTCATATCATGTGCAGAACATGTTTGCCCCACAAAATTTCTGCACTATAGCTTGTGTCTTTTGTTTTCAATTCCGTTGATCTTGGTGCGTTAATAAAAGTGAATTTTTTTTCATTAATATTAAGTATTCTCCTAAATTCGTTATTTATTTGGCTTGTAAAGTATTCATCAATTCCACGTCTTCAAATTTACTGTAGGCTGTTCCCAAGATGTTCTCATGTTAGTGAATGTCAATGATATTTTTTTCTGCAGGATCAATTGGGCGATGCTTTACATTGGATTCGGCAAGTTGTTGCCCTTGTATGTGGGTTACTATGGGGTGCTGTTCCTTTCAATGGAGCCATTTGGATTGTCGTGTAAGTTCAAATGCACCAACCTGCTATAGTAACACTGATCTATTGAATATGGCTATTTTCACATTGAATATGCTTTGCCCATAAAATCATATTCGGATTTTCACAACATTTATTAATGTGAATATGATTCCTGTTCAATTATATTGTCAATATGACAATATTATAAAATTCCCCTATAAGTTTTTGACCTTGGCAAAGATTTTGTTCTATTATACGTGAATTGGGCATTATGATGTGTCAATTATGTGCTAGTTTTCTTGAAGAAAAAATTCTACTGTATTACGTAGAGGGAAGCCTTGGTAGAGCTTAAATTGTGAGTATCGATATTATCACTTTCTGTTACCAAGATTCCTGTTCCTTAATATCCTCTTCTAGGTGCCTAATCAAGAATGACCATCTGTGATGGGTTCGGAAGCCAAGTCATTATTAGAACAATAAGATAAATCATGCTTCAAATGGATCATATTTATCTTCATCCTAGAGGTAGTTTGTTGAAACGAACTTCAAAAGAAGGCAACTTTCTCTTAAAGATCTCTTCAGGAATTTCACATGAAACAGACTTTGGTATTGACACTAATAATAGGGTTCATGCTTATTTTTTTGGGTAGTTGGATATACCTTGTCTTGCAGATATGGGAAAGAAATCATGGCACAATTTATTGAGAAGGTTTGTATTTAGATGGGCTGGTGATGGTCTTGAGGTGTCAAGCATCTTCCATCTGTACAATAGCATTGATTTTGGCTTGTTATACAGATTCATCCTTTCCCCTCCTGTTCCTGTTTTATTCCCTTGAAATTCTTGGAAAGATGTTGAAAATCTCGGATCGGAAAAGAATTTTCCGAAAGGACGTAAATTTTATTTTATTTTTTATTTTTTTTAAAGAGAAGGAAAAGATTAAGGGAAACAAAATAAGTGTGAAAGGTCTTAAGGGAAGGACCTTTTATATGTGATCCTTTTGTATTTCAATGTATTCTATTGATTTTCTTTATCGTCTAGACTTTCTAAATGATTGTCCCTTAATGAGGTTCCTTTGATTCTTTGTTAGTGTAGAATGCAGACTTAAGTATTTAGCTTCCTTTTAGGTTCTCTTTGAAAAAAATCTGTATTTTTTGTTTCTGCCCCTTGTTTTAATAAGCCTCTTCTGAGGTTCAATTAAAGTCTTTTGCAGTTAGCATTAAGAAGAAAATGGTTTTTGAGCATGGTGCTTGAAGAAAATGGGTTCTGAGCTCGGGTTTTAATATATAGCAGAGGATGCATATTAGTTCTGGAATGTAATCTAGCCATGATGGAAGAGCTCATCTTTAAATAGATGTTGCAGACTTGCAATCCTTTTACTGCTACAAGAGTATGCTTCTTTCTTTTGGTAGTTTCATCCCATTTCTGCTAGTTAAGTTGACTGTACTGAGTTACTGTCCAGGAGGATGGAGATGTTTTAGTGGTAATTTTGAGTTAGCCCAGACCCCAGAGACTTTGTGAGGAATTAAGTGAATGGCATCCATCCTTTACAATAAAGAAGGAGGACATTTGCAAACCTTGAATGGTGAAGTGGAATCTATTGGACAGGGAAATGAAATATGGCAGGTCAAGGCCCGAGTTTCAAAATGGAAGAGTTGGAGTTCTCTCACTCCCTCCTACCCCTAGTGGTGGGGAAAGCATGGGAAGGACTTGCAGTTGCACTAGTGTTGGGAGTCCTGCTCTCACTAGGAGTCTCTCAGGAGAATTCTAGTCTAAGTAGGATCTGAGTATGAACCATATTAAACCGAAACTCCTAGTCCTAATGGGATCGGAAAATCATAATCCAAGTGGGACTCTGAATGGGGAATTATAATCAAATTAGAAATCCAATAGAGTATCCCAATCCATATCTGATTAGACTATTTTAACAAGGAAGTAACCAAATTTGAATAGCAGAAAACACCTTGCTGAATGGTAGGATGAAAGAACAAAACTGAAGAAAAATTTCAAGTTCAGTATTGCCATTATGCTTAGGAATAGCAAACAATAAAATCCAGATTTATTGAATTGAGAATTCAAAACTGGACAAAGAGATCAATTTGAAAATAAGGTAACTGGTGGAAACTATGAAACTGAAAGTAAGAAAAGAATAATAGAAAAGAAGAAACTATGATCAGGAATCCACCCAACCTCTGAAGAGAATCCACTCTTCCACTAAGGAATCCACCCTAGAACTAATGGAAGCCCATGCAAGTACGTAATGAATCCACAAGGTAGAGAAAAACAAAACTTCGTTGCGAAAAAACTGAAACTTGTATGCTTGATTGGCTGGCTATATATATATATATATATATATAGAGGGATATTAACTTTACTTTTTTTGCCCCTTGTCTTGTTCCCAAAAGTTACTTAATGTAATTTTTTAATGAGGGTAAATTTGTCATATCATATGGGAACTGCATTAAATGCTGCATTGAAATGACTTTCAAATTTATGAAAACCCCAGGGTAAATTTGTCATTTCATATGGTAACTGCATTAAATGCTGCATTGAAATGACTTTCAATTTTTGAAAACCCCATTTTTACACCTGTATTAAATAACTTTTGGGAATAAGACAAGAGACATTTAAATGAAGGTGTTAAGTTCTAAATACACCAATATAGGTGTCATTTAGATTCTCGCTCTCTCTCACTCTCATATATATATATATATATATATAACCAGACTTGCTACTTAATAAGGTAAATCTCGTATTCCCAACTCCTACCTACATTATGTGCCCATTAAGGTGACCAAATACAATGAAAATTTCTTGGACTAATGGCTCAAAATATAGCCCAACCCAAGGTGGCAAGGCTTATTCCCCCTAAAATAAACCCATCATAAATCTATTGGCATTTCTTTTTTAGTCGTAATGTGTTATATTCCATTAGAAATCCATTAAACCCTTCAGTCTTATCTTATTAGAGTTGACGAGGGTTGCTGGTACCAGATTCCTTGGGTTAATACATCTGGGAAAGTTTTATTTATCTTTTGCACATGTTTCTGGATGTGAACTCTATTCTACATTTCAATAAAGGAGTCTAATTTGCTCAACTAACTAGAGTAAATGATATTATAATCTTGGTTGTTTAAAGTTAAAACCATTTTGGGATTGCTTTTGTTAGATTAAATGTTTACTGCATAGAAAAAAAAATTCTGAGGTTATAGTTTACTAAAGTGCTTCCTCCTTTTTGCGGTACTTTTAGAATCTTTTGGAGATTCTTGTTGTCATTTTCATTGCTTAAACTCCTTTGTCATTTCCAAGATAAGAATCTAATTGCATATGGGGTCGTATTCAATTGTTTTTCACTTTCCTCGCTCTCTCTATAAAGTTCATTAACCAGACACAGTGGGGCACCCTTTAGAAGCTTCTTTCCCTCAGTTTAGTCTGATATTTATAGCGAAAGATATGACCAATCTTAGAGGCATCTGTTCAGAAGTCATTGTGGCGAGAAAATGTATCCTGAAGTACATCTTTGTTGGGATTTTATCCAGGGACTATTTTTTTCTCTGGGAAAATAATTCTCTCAGCATGCTATTCACCTGATCAATTTCATGAGCAGAAAAGCATATAGGGGCATTCATTAATTACATTTATTTGCATAAATAAATTCTTTCTTGCAAATTTGATACAATCAGGTGAGCTAGTTACCTCACCCGCAGGTTACTAAATCAGTGCCCTTTCCTGTTTGAGAGACATTGAATATATTACATGTTATAAGAATCACATTCTTATGCGGTTGAAACCTACGAATTTACCATATGCTATTGCTCAAGATTCTGGTTTGGTGGTAAATTAGTAGTAAAACTGTAAGATGCTCTAAGGGGAATAAATGCTCAAAAAGGGACATGAAATTCCACCTGTTTGTTTGGAAGTGGGCATGCAAGCCTAAAAGCTTTTTTTAGGCACTGGTTTAGAAACTTATGGAATATGGACATGGCATTACTTGGGATTTTTTGTGGCACTTGAAGAAAGAACAAGTTCCTCTTTGAAGGAAAAATATTGAAGTAAGCATGGCCATGTAATGGAGGACGAGATCCGAAAGAGTGAAGTCTACTTATGCTGCTAAGGGGATAATGATTGTCCAAGAAGAACTTTTGAGGACAAGCTTTGAGGTGGGTAATGTTGAAAGAACAAAAATGTGGATATCTGTTGGGGACAGTTGCAAAAACAATGTGACGTAGGCTTCGGACTTCATCCAATGCTACCAAGTAAGAACCTGTTCATAGGTGACCCTTTTTCAATTGAGGGAAGTGAAGTTTACTTAGGGTCCCAATTTCAAAAGGAATTTAAGTGCGAGTTTGGGGAAATACTATATCATTATTTTCCCAAGCCCTTGAATAAGTGAGATGACTTTGGAGGATTTGTGAAGTTGGAGAGGGTTAAGAGGGGGAATGTTGTATGCTCTCACTGATAGCTACTGGGAGAAAGGATAATGCCTTTCCAATGAATTTTTTATGTGTGAATCAGTGGAGGAGACGATGAAATGTTTTTTATGAAATTTTGTAGCAGCTAGAGATATATCGGGTTTTTTTTTGGGGGGGGGGGGGGAATGTATGGGTACTATTCTCTCTTCCTTATTAGAGGTGGCTTGGATGAGCACCCCTCCTCCTCCCCCCCAAACCACCCAAAAAAAAGTGTCAGATGATATGCAATGCATATGATGTTGTCTGATTGTCTATATTACTCCCTTGTGTTAATGCACTACTCGGGCAATGATGCCTTCTTGATCTCTCTTGAACTTTCATGTTTTTCACTATTCTTATGTATACTACCGAAGAAATTAACGATTCTTATTCTTGTTCCCAGATTTCTGGTGCTATCCTCAGGAATTATTTATGGGTATTATTCAATAATACTAAAAATTGATGAGGAAGATTTTGGAGGTCATGGAGCCCTCCTTCAGGAGGGACTTTTTGCATCATTAACTCTCTTTCTGGTACGTATGGTCATTTTTCTGATATTTTTGTTCCAGATTTCGGAATTTTAATGTATGAAAGTATCAGTACAAAAGTATCAGTTTTAACATTTTTTTTTTTTGTATCAACCGTGCAGCTTTTGTGGATCCTAGTATACAGCTTAGCACATTTCTGATTGGCAGTTTGCTGATGTGGCAAATGCTTATCTACTGGATTTTCCGACGCATTGCCCTCTATCTTCATTTTTGGGAGCATCGTGTGGCACAATTTGCTCAATTAAGTGAGCCACCCTGCAGAAGAAATGATTTAACGTTCCACCAACAGATATTTTTACCCCTTTCCACATAATTATTGATGTTTTCATTCTGTTGTCATGTTATGGCACCTTACTGGCATAGATGCAGGGAGCAATGTAATTCTGCAGCTTTTACCTGAACCAATTATGGTGACAGATGGTACATGAGCCATGGAATTGTAGGATGGTGAGTTTCAGTGATTTTTTGCTTTGTAGCCTACTTTAATTTAATTCATGTGTTTCGTTCATTCGCATTAAATTAGGCTTGAGTTTTTTTTTTCTAATCATCAGATGGTTCATATGTCTAGTAGTATTAGTAGGGAAAGTGTTGGTAAGCTTGCCAACACCTTGGAGGCTGGAATGAAACAGAAATGGTTCATTACTGGATGCAAGGTTTTGTATTTTTTTCTTTGTTAACAACCAACTGAACTATTTTTGGCCTGTGGCAAAAAATAACACATTACTCTATCCTATTCGTCCACTGGTGGATACTCGGCTTGATTCACAATCATCTACTAAAAAATAAATATAAAAAAAAGGGAGACAAAAAACAAGAAGGGAAAAACTCATTAACATGGTCCAATGTTGAGAGAATGAGAGGTCTACTACATTAGTATGGACAACTGTTGAACTGAGAGGACATGGTCTGGATTAGTTGTGAATCAAATTTTATAAATTTAGTGTATATTTTACACACATGCATGTTTGTTGGTATCTATGGTCCTGATTTCTGATGTCCATTTTGTCACATGACATTTGATTGAGCTGAAATTGACATGTGAATGGCCAGGGAAAAAGGGGGGGGGGGGGTTGGGGAGCTTGGGGTCTTCCGCAAAATTTGATTCTCATTTGATTAATAACATGATAGAGATTTGCGAATTGTTGAGAGCCTCATGTTGAATAATTCACCCCTATTATTTGTGAACCGGAAAGATATTTTGCCTAATTTTGAGCCAAAATGAACTTGCTTCGTAGGATGTAAAACTTTTAATATCACATAATGGGGGCTCATGGCAGTTTCAATAAGGGCGGGGATCGGTGGTCAGCATGACCACGATGAGGGTGTAAGCAATTTGAGCACAAAATCTCGAGTTGGAGACATTTTAATACTTCATACGATAAGGGAAAATAATTATTTCATTGACATAGTGTATTACTTCAAATCACGGATTGGATCTGATCAACGGATTTTTTTTCCATTTTATAATTTGTATTTACAAAATTTTTGGGTACAATTTCAAACTTTAAATTAGGTTTCTTGGCTCAAACTTAAAGATGTGATGGGCGTGGAACCAACGTAAATCTCTCTATGTACATTATTTCTTGCCAAAATAATGAACTATAACTACCGAAATATCACTTACTCATTGAGAGCTAATCAAAACATTCACCAAAGCAAACTATAAACTAGTTTCAGTCTTTTAGAGGTAAATAGTTGCACCATCCCTATCATTCCCCCCATATCAACAGTGTAAGTGATTAAGATGATGTATATTGGTAGGTCATTAACATAATTTGCCAACAACCATCTAAATAGTGTTTGTGAATGGCTGATCGAAGGCCTTAGAATCTCTCTCTCTCTCTCTCTCTCTCTCTCTCTCTCTCTCTCTCTCTCTCTCTCTCTATATATATATATATATATATTGATGCTTCAAAATGCGAAAAAACGTCACTCATTCAAAGTCTTACGCGTCTCAAACCTGTTCCGACCCTTCCAAGCTCGTACAAATCAAGTATCAAAAGTAAAAAGGAGGCCTTCCTAGCTCGACTGGCTAAGTTGGGTTCTGACTCAGACAACGAAGAAGACTCTAGGGATGGTGCCTACAGTCTTAGTTCCATCAAAGGTTCTATGCTGGCCTATTGCCATACTCAGCAAATGGCCCAAGATCCCTATGAAGATGATCCTGACTACGAGCCAGCCAGCTCCAAAGCATCCTCTTCATGCAAATTCAAAGAAGTAACCTCCAGCAAGTCTCGTCGGGCCACAAAATAAAGATCCTCTTCGACCAAACCTTTATTTGGTCCCTAACGTCTGCTAGGACGGTTTTAAATCGAGCCGACTGATGTAGTCGAAAACTCACCTAGTCAAATAACCTCGGACAACCTTTTAAGGAAATGAGGTACAGTTACTGTCCCAGGTTAAATGACAATCAGGGCAATACCAGGCTCAGTCAAATTTGGTACAAATACTTTTGATCAAACCAATAAGGAGAACAATGTCCCTGACACGTGAAACGCCGTGGTGCGATCAATATATATATATATATATATATAGAGAGACAGAGAGAGAGAGAGATTGAGACTATATCTGATTACTAGTGAAATGAAAGGAAGTAAAATTAATTTGGAAAAGAAAATAAGAACTTGTGATCTCATGAATCATGACTATCAAATGAACTCAAGATCTCACTAAATACGGTGATAAAATTTTTAAAATAAATTTCTTAGGCCTGTCATATTTTCCAGTTCAAATCCAACTAATTTCATAGCTAAGTGAAATAAATTTTGATTCCTATATTTTAGTAAGTTTTTGAGTTAGTTATACAATAATTATAAATAATGATTAGAAAAAAGAATAAGAAAAAAAAAAAAAAAAAAAAACAGTTTATTCACTTCATCAACTGCTCGTACAATCACCTAGTCGTATGAGTCAGTTTCCAGTTATACCCCTACTTATCCTTGTAATGGCAGAATGTGGAACAGGTGTTAGATGCTGACTCGTACGATCAGGTGATCATATGAGCAACGGATCCTATCTCCCTACATTTTGCTTTAGTTGTAACGCATGGAACATGAGTGAAAAAATTCAAGTTATAGTATCCTCTTCTTGGCAGAAATAGATACAGTAGAAACAACATTTAAACTGGCCAGGATGCTATCACCCTGAGGTCAGAAATTTATCTCATACAATTTTCAACGATGGAACTCTCAGATTCCAATAACTGCTCAAGGCAGTTACAAGTTCTCCTAATTACCCTTTGCTGAACAAGAAGAAAGAATGAAACTACTGTACATAAGCTAAGAGTCCACAAAAGCACAGATAATAGTGGAAACACCGCGTCTTCTACATCCATCTTTGTTGACAATTTGTGCCCCCACCCGGGACCAGGTAAATCCGGCCATAGACCCAACGTCCACTTGGTCTTGAAATGGATTGCTGCACAAGAAAACTTGCAGAATGAGGCAACCAAAAATATAAAGGCTTATGTGGTAAAAAATGAAAACCATTAGTGCATACAACTTGTTGGATTAGTAAAGTATTGAGATGGCATGGTGATTCCCTCAAACATGGCTCTCGGACTCTTTGACTCTAATGGCTGAATGAGTTGAAGATACACTACTGACCATTTGACCAATGAACTGCACTGGATACAATTAATGGATCCAAAGACTAACCATTATAAATTTCAAATTTTCAAAATCCAATATCTCCTCCCTATCTATGTCATTGACTACCTCCCATCAGTAACAATAAACCTGATATAACAAATTCACTACAGTTGAGATCCCAAACTATTAAAGTAGTGCTTCATAGATTTCAAACTCTTCCTCAACCATCATTTTTTTTTTTTTTTTTTTTTGGGGGGGGGGGGGGGGAGGGGGGGTTGGAAGGGGGTTGTGGTGGTGGAGGGGGTCAAAACTACGTCAGATTTTTTAACAGAGAAAAATGAGAAAAGCCTCATCTGACCTCTATTACTGAGGTCCTCCACTCGATCATATTGGGAACTACTTTCCTAAAGCATAGATTTCTCAATGACCACTGCAGCTAAAACAATCATGGCCCCTCCCCTATGTAGTACCTTGTTAAGGTTAAAAATATCACTTATGAAGTAATTTCTTTTCTTGATTGCCGGTTATTCTTCTAAAAATGCCATCTTTCTTGCACAAGTCACTGAAGAGTAAATTTAAGCATGCATACTCAAGTGCGAGAAACAAAAGTACATTATGTTACCTCGACTTTGGTGCGGAATTCTAGAGTGCACTGACATACATGACAATCAGCTCTATGGGGAACTTGATTGGATTGATCTGCCCTCACAAATGCATAAACCTGCAAGTAAAAGACACAGAAGTTCAGTCCGAAGGGAATAATTCATTGTTCACCAAAATTCACTCAAAAAGTTCTAAAAAATAATGTAATAGAGCCTGTAATTCATCAAAACCAACCTCCTCTGTGCAGTTTGGGCATGGTCCCTTTAATGCCACCAAGTTGTTTCTCCATAGGCCTTGAAGTGCTCTGACTGTCGAGAGTTATTCCCCAGTAAGTGATACCATTGACATCATACAAATAACCTATTATTTGATTTTAGTCGTCTTTTTTTTTCCTCCTTTTGTTAGACCATGCTTGCATGAGGGAAAGATCAGCTTGACACAGTCAACAAAAAGAGCAAAATGACCTGCTAGACTAATTATTCATATACCACAAATTTCAAGAACATTTCTACATAATTTTTTTTTAATTCAACTTCGAATTTCTGTAATATTCTCATTATCTATAAATAGGACCCAAGAAAACAGTGGAAATGTACTCCACGGTTGATGCTGCTCTCCAAATGAGTCTAATGTCATTAATCATATATAAAATCATAAATAAAATCATATATAAACAAGGCAGAATATTTCCAGCTGATATTTTTAATATGTAGCATCATATCTACACAAGGAAATAATAATAATAATAATAAATAAATAAATAAACAAAAAAAAAAAAAACCAGAAAAGGAAAAGAAAAGAAAACTGCATAAGTGTAATCCTTAGAAACGTGGAAATTGAATTGAAAAATATTACCAGAAGCTGATGCAATAGGATAACCAATCACGGACCCCAAAGCCATTAAGAGGGCGCCATTCAACATAGAAAGAAATTCTGATGCATATGTTGAGCTACTTGATAAGAACCTTGAAGTGAATGCATCCTGATAAGCATGACCAACAGTGTAGATGGTAGGCACCAGAAAAGCTAAGCCACCAAATGCAAATATAAGGGTCCAAACACTTGCTAATGCCAGAACCTGAGAGCGATCTTCCTGCCCTACACCCAAGTCAATCAATGTTCAAGTCGAGTAAACAAAGAAACTTCTATGCATTAACTCAAAATGAAATTAAACATGTAATGGGTGAGGCAGAACTGGAATCATATGAAACTAACATTGACCGTTTGAGCTATAACTAAGACTACTATGCTTATGAAAGAGTAACAAAAAGGTTTAACTTGGACACAGATAAGGAAGAGAGAGAGGTCCATTTGTACATATGGACCAAAGCCTCAAGAAGAGTTCACTAATGGAACATGAGGAATGATAAGTTGATGCACCCCAAATGGTATGAGGAGCAGGCTCCATCCAACAATTATAAAGCATAATTGAGAAGAGGATTACCTCGGCATCTGCATATGTTGATTGCCGCCTAAGACTGCAGCGGGGATACTTCACAACAGATTTCGAGCCATACCAGCGCAATTTCAGCTGTTCCATATAATTTCCACGAATGAATAGAGAAACCATTTATATTAGGTAAAATCCGAAAGGAATGCAATGTTACCTCTACTTTATCAAACATGTCATCGACAATCAAAGGCTTCCCGCTGTAATAAGCATCTCGTGCCTAGAACAAAAAAGAAGAATCAATTTACTGCAAATTTCTACTTGATCGAGCCAATCTAAAAATAAATTGCATCCAAATTGCAATGAATTTGTTCTTGATAGAGAGAGAGAAGGAAAAAAAAAAAACTAGCAATTTTCCTCCAGCTATAATGCTTGTAAGAAACAGGGGAGAATCTGTGGGACGCAGCAGAATAAAATAGCGGAGAAGATAACAAGATCAAGCAAACAAACTCGCGAGAGCAACAATTACTGATGAAACAAACCCTAGTTCATATCGATAATTAAAGCTACCAAGTGGTAATTAATAAAGCACTACCTGACGATACAGAGCTTCTAAGGTTTCCTTACTGGCGGTCTCGATAGGTCCAACAAAGATGCACGAAGGTCCCTCAGCTAGGGCAAGATTCGAACAAGAACTCCGATTACTACAAGCGAAGACGCCATTGTTTTTCGTTGCAATTCGAATCGGAATAAGAGAAGCACCAATTCTGTGTAGCAGAGGACCGACGCCGTTGATTCTAGGGACTTCAACAGGAGTCGATCCAGTCATGGGAGGAGGGAAAGTGCTCGTGCCGGCCATGAACTAAACTGCTGTGGTTGCCGTATAGGCAGCGATGTCGCAACTGCAACTCCGCCACCAATCATGAGGTTGAAATGTGACAGTAAAAGCTCAGCCACAGAAAAGATAAGTCTCGTTATTTATAGGGCAGTGACGATGACGACCATGAATGATCGTTTTGACAAAGATAACAAGAAGTGCAAGCGTTGATTTGTTTTCTTTTTTAAATTATGCTCAAGCCCCTTGAATGTCTAACAATTAGACATGACCCCTAAACTGACAATATCCCACAGTACCACAACATCTCAACACGGAAGAACACTTCAAAAGGGCTTTAAATGTAAAATGCACTGGAATTTAATAACTATGAAATGATTTTGAGTTTGCGATATAGTCTTTTCTTGATTCCACAATCACCATTACTCACACTACTTTGGAATGTAGACCTAACATAGATTTTTAAGGTTTGTTGTTTCTTATATGGTTTCACCACTCCGATCCACGTCAACAATTATTTATAGTGCATTGAACAATAATAGTTGTGGTATCGTCAACCACAACCAGTCATGGAATATGGCCTCCATTGATTCTCTTTTGGTTTGACTCACACTCATCAATCTGGCGTTGATCTTGTTCTTCAATCTATGTTTTAACACATTTTTTTTTTATTTTTAATGGGGGATTGATGTGGTCATGAAGACAAACATTTAATGTACATTTACTTTCTCCCATGCACTTTTTTCAATGCATTTCCAAGAGCTACATTTTAATGGCTATATTTCCAACTCTTATATTGTAATTCCTCTTTTCCAATGGCTGGTTCTTCTTCCCCCCTATATAAAGATTGAGTCCAATGTAACATCTTGTGGTAAGAGCATCCCATTTTTGGGTTGAGGTCCTCTTGAGGTTCAGTGAGTCCTCAAGCAACCCCATAGTTATGCGGTCCTCTTTGTTCCTTAGTTCTAATCTTTTTTTTTTTTTTTTTGTAGAATTCCTTATTTCTAATCCTTGTTACCTTATATTTGGTTTCTTATTTTAACAACAAAACTCATATATTTTCAAGTTTATTTATTAAGGTGCATCAATTTGTTATCAAAGCAAACTATCATCTTGAGTAATATGTTAAAGGTAGAGAGAATGAATTGAGAAAACTTGATCATGACACTTGGACGATGAAGATTGCAACATCAAATTCGATGATGAATTCTTTCAAAACATGGGAGAATGATATAGTCATGATGATGAATATTTGTTGGAATTTAAATGATAATTTAATTTAAATTATTATAAGATTCAAATTACCTTTTGCTTTTTTTTGTCTTTTCAGATTTGACCATCATTTTATCTTCTTGTATGACCCCTCATATAATTATCTCTATGTATTCTCATAACTTTTGATGTATTTACAAATAATACTTAATATAGTCTCTTCATTTTTAGGACTTTATCTCTTCATCTTAAGGACTCTTTTACTTCACATTATGAGAGTCTTTGTTTCTTCATTCTGAGGGACCTTTTTTTTTCATTTTCTTGTGAGAGACTTGAATAAGAGACCTTATATCTTCATTTATTTTCTAGAAGTCTCTTTTCCTCTATAAATAGAGGGGATCTCTAGGCATTGTATACATCAATTGCAATTACAAAGTTCACTCAAGTTATAGTGTGTTGTGAGAATTGCGATATTATTTTACTCTTATTTTGAGTGTCTATATTTAAGTGTATTTTGAGTTTTTCATCCTTAGTTTGAGCACAACGTTAGAGTACTCGAAGGGGTCTAGCAGTTGAGTGCACAACTACTAGGGGTGCCATTGGGCTGTTTCATCTTGGAGGCCGATTCATAACTCACCCGGTTGCACCATTGGGGGCGTTTACGGTCTTAAGGAGAGTGTCAAGTGACACGACTCAACCCGTCTATATTGCTAATATATTTTGTTACAGGATTCCTAAAAAGTTCGTGGTTCGAAGATCTCTTAAAAGCTCAACAACCAAAGATAAGTGTGCTCTCTCAATATCCTGATCCCTCATTCAAGTCTCTCAAAAGAAGAGGAAGAGATAAGGTCCCTCAAAATGAAGAGACAAAGGCTCTTATAAAGTGAAGTGAAAGAGTCATTAAGATGAAGAGATAAAATCCTAAAAATGAAGAGACCATATTAAGTATTATTTATAAATATATAAAAAATTATGAGAATATATAGAGATAATTATACGAGGAGTCATACAGGAAGATAGAAAGATGGTCAAATCTGAAAAAGACACGAGAAATCAAAAGGTAATTTGAATCTTATAATAATTTAAATTAAATTATCATTTAAATTCCAACAATATTTGATGCACACTCCACTTTCTCCCATTAACTTTTAACATTTTGTTCCAACGACCAGTTCTCCTTTCCCTTGTATATCTATCGTGAAAAGTATGAAAGAGAAGCAACAGAAGAATCACAAGACAAGTATAACTGTTAAAACTTTAAATTTTTTTACATTCCCTTGTATACCTTTTTGGGGTCAGAGAGTTTGAAGAAATACAAGACAAGCATAGGAGAGTGGTACAATCACAAAACAGCTCCAATGGCTTCAAGATGTTCGTGGAATGTCCACTATGGCGGAGGGGGATAATAGAGCCTCACACGGTTAGGCCGACTTTACGGAACCGAGTCAACCTCGGCGGCCAAGTTGTGAAAAGACCGTGGTCATCTCAGTTTTCTGGTCCTCATCGCTTGACCAGAAAAGCTTGCAACGAGAGGAGTCGTGCACTCAAGACTCGGTAAAGGTTATAATTTCATTGTCTGCTCCTGAGTTAATGCGTGGCATGTGAGTTGGAGTCCAAGGCAATTTTTTAAAATTTAAAGTTTAAACAACACAGCCGCGAACGAGTTCCACTTCCGGTCCTTGCTGTTATTCGAAATTCCACTCTGCTCCCTTTATCCATTTTGTTTTTGACCTTCGATATCTTTTCTTGTCTACCGTGGACAATAACCCTTGGAAACTCTCGATTTCGAATTAAGGGAATCGATCATCGATCTGAGGCTTTAGGCTTCTTGTCGGAGATCGATTCGAGGAAGATCTTATCCGAGCAATTTTAGTTTGTTTTCTCCGTAAAATCTCATTTAATCGTTAGCAGATCTTCTCGACCTGAGAGAAATCGAATAGGTTTCCTAAGATGGCTTCTAAGGATCAGAAGCAGGGTGGTGGATTTTTCTCTTCCATCGCTTCTAGCTTGTCCAACTTCGGAAACGCGATGCACAAATCTGTCAATGGGTACGTGGACTCTTCCGATTTAATCTATAACTCATTCTCCTATCTTTTTTCGTAATGATCAGTAGACGCGGTTGTGTTGTTATTTCGAAATGATCATTTTGACTTGAAACCCTCTCTATCTGTTTGTTTTTTCTTATAAGTTTTATCTTTGCTCTGTGAACTGGAGATTTATGCCTATTGTTGCTACGGTACTCTTCAATTATGGATTATTGTGCATCTATTTTATCAAAGCATGATTTATTTCTCTACGCGATTCAAACTTGCTGACTCTACACTATTCTCATCCCTAATTAAATTGAAGCTTATCCTTGTTTCGATATGGAATGGGAGCCACGAGTTCTATGAATTTTTTTTGTTTCCTACCTCTGTTGAAATTGCAAAACCCTGGATATTGTCAACATTAACTCGCTGTGAAATTTCGTTATTTTGGCCCTTGAACAGGATACGTATTTGGGCTGGTTACTTGAATGGCATGTCAAGTGGTTAAATTTTGCATTGATACTGGAACATTGAAAAGGGGGGGTGTGTTGTGGGTGGGAAGAAGATAATCTATTGGCTTAATTAATGTATGGTTTGGAATTATTTTTTGTATTGAATTGACCAGTGAGATCCATAGAAAGAGATCTTGGACAAGTGAAGTTGACACCTCCATTAAAATTGTGAAATTTTCTTTATCTCTATAGGCGAACTAGTTGGGTAATCAGTTTTTTAATCCTATCATGGATAACATTTGTGAATCAGATGCCCTGGATTAGCCATTTGGTTCTGATTTTCTTTTACTGAAAAGGTGAGCTAACTTTTTGTTCCGATGATCTCCATTTCCTATCTATGTATTTAAGTTTGTAAGTTCTACATTTTTGACTTTTTACTGAGTTCTGTTTTTTTATAGCCAATCCATTAAAAGAAAATTTTTATGTTTTAGAAAATGCTGCTCACCAGTGCTGGCTCGAGGATAGACAGACAAGGAACTTGTTTCCACAACCCCATAACCCTTTCTCTCCCCCCCAAAACTCCCCCTCCCACTCTGTCTTGTTTATCTGAGATTTGAGTTTTCAGTTGTGATATCTCATGTTGCAGAGTTGGATGTGGAAAATGGCTGTTCTATGTCGAGGAAGCACTTTGTTTTGGTGGGAGCCTTCCTGGAGATGGAGAGTTGTACTGAGAAATTATTTGTCGTCGCTA
Organism: Macadamia integrifolia; assembly: GCF_013358625.1. Taxonomy (NCBI): domain Eukaryota; kingdom Viridiplantae; phylum Streptophyta; class Magnoliopsida; order Proteales; family Proteaceae; genus Macadamia; species Macadamia integrifolia. Next base: position 64,261 of record NC_056568.1, on the reverse strand, counting down.
AAACTTACTGTAAATTGAACAGGTTCTGACTGAGGAATGCTAATTGTAAAAGTACCCAGACTTATTTTCATTTTGCCTCCTTTCAGGGTTCTATGTAACTTCTATGTGAATCAGGAAAGTACAGGGCTTGATTCTGATGATCAGAAAATAATAATTTCCACTTGGTTTTATGATAAGTTGATAACAGGTTCATAGTTTCAGCCGTTACATCCTTTCTTAGTGACTGCTAATTTATTATGTTTATTATTTGTGTTCTGTGCTTCTTTGTTGGTCCTGATTAAATCTTGCTGGTTTATGTTGTACTTCACTGTTAATTTAAAATCTGTGCCTTGTGATTAGTCCTTCTGTTAGGAACATCATTTTTCTTTTTGGGGAAGAGGGGTTCGGAATAATAAATGAAGCTGTTACTATCCCATCTTTGCTGCTATTTGTTGAATATTGTCACCTATTGCATGCAGGACTCATGCTACTTCTTATCATGTGGGATGACTAATTGGTTTGCGTTTTGGAAATTTTAGTTTATAACCAATGCGTGGTATTATTTTTTCTTCTCCAGGTTGCTTGGTTACGAGGGACTGGAAGTTGTAAATCCAGAAGGAGCTGCAGAAGATGCGGAGGAGGAAGCTCAGAGGGGAAGATGGAAGCAGGAGGTTCGCTATTTTTTCCCCTTTCACATTGGTCCATTTTCTTCCATGCTTTCCTGTTTCTAGCTTGGTTTTTGCTTTCTCCTGCATTCTTTGTGTTCATTACCTGGCCTTTTTGTCATGCTGAGTTGCCTGTTAAATACTAGTACTGGGGTGATAGTGCTCACATATCCTAGCTTCTTGCAATGTTGAATTGGCTTATAAACAGAACTAGGGCAAGCTATATGAGATGCTTAAGAGCAGCTGTAGGGGAGTTGGTGTTTGAGCAAGGCTGTGCTTGGCGAGGACCTACCTAATGTCAGTGGGAGGGATCCCCGAGTCCAGCCTGTTTATACTCTGGTGGCTTTGGTGTTCACAGAATTTAAGAATGAAGTAATAACCTGTTAGATTGATTTTGAAGAAATAGGTAGGCAACTGATTGGGTGGGCTTGTATGTGGCCTGAAAGGAAATTGAGTGGGTTGGCTTCAGGCTTGAGCTAAGGGGGGGATACACCATCTTGTTTGAGACCATGTATGCCAAGTCTATCCCATAAAAGTGTCACTAGTGGGTGAAGTTGAATCAAGGTTCAAGATTTCAGTTGAATACTCTACAATTTTGGCTGCAAGTTCCAATGAAGGGTTTCGAGGCCAAATAGCTAAATTAGGACCCAAAACTTTTATGAAAGCCTATTTTAAGCCTTTTAAACATAGTGAAACCTTTGGATTTTAAAAAATCACACCCAAAATGGTAGTTTGACTTCGGAGCCTAGTTTGGTAGTATATGTTGTGTGCTGCTGTATACATTATCTAATATGGCCAACAACAACAACAACAACAACAACAAAATAAGACTTATCCCAACTAAATGGGGTCTGGTAAATGGATCCGAGCAAAGAAAAAATATTAAAAATAAAAGAACACCTCAACAACACAACTAAGCAATATCGCATCTAAATGTGGTCGGCTTCATGGATCCTAGCCCTCCAAATGGCTCTATTTGAGATCATACTAGAGTCAACACCGAAACAATGCATCTCTTTCTTCACTACTCCTAGGGTTATTTTAGGCTTGTCCCGAGTTCTTTTAGCTCCTTCAATTTGCATCAGATCACTCCTTGATGCGGATCCGGGTTTCAAGGACTGAAATCGGATCGTTTAGGGTCCACAAGAATGATAAAATACCTCAATTTAAAGGTTGTGGGGGCAATTTTGGGAATTCAGGAATATTCAAGCACTTAAAAGAGATGAAAATAGGTTCTAGGGTCAAACTGAAATAGAAAGTAAAAGAGGGGGGGTATTCCGGAATTTAAGTTCAGATTAGAGATAATTAGAAACAAAACTTTAGAAAGAAGTGGGCTTTGTGAAAATAACAAAAGATCTGACCTCATGTGAAATTTCAGCAAGTGTTTTAGTTGCAAATAAGTGGTTGTTCATCTTCAATCTTAGGTCTCGACAGAGAGTAGAACCAGCGATAACCCAAACTTGTTGGTTATTGATTCTCAGCCACAAGCTCCAACTGAAATCTTCACAAGAAGTCGCAGTAGCAAATCTGCTTCCACTCTAGCACCAGCAAACCTTGAGGAACAACTGTACCTGCAACTCAGTCCAGCACAAGGTGCAGAACCAGATTTGAACCAGGTTCGAATCTCTTGATAGAAGGATCCTTTGGGGATGAAATTCTAGGATTAAGGTCGCCCAAGTAGGGGAAACATTCGATCAAAACTTCAGCCCTAACAGATCATACAGAAAAGAAATCGATGTGCATCATGAGGGCTGTAATCTACCGCCCAGAACAGGGGTTCAGCCAGCAAGAGGAAAATAAGGAGGAAAGAAGAAGAAGAAGATAAGGGAAAAACCAAAAGAAATAGAGAGGAAGAAAAGAAGAATTTCAGAGAAGAAAACCACCCATGGCAATCATCGATTCAAACCAAAACATATCTCTTCAAATTCATTCAATTTTTTTTTTCCTCTCAGTTGAGTTCAATAATCCTATTTAAAGACTGAAAACAGTCCTACTTTCCTATTTGAAACAAATATTGCATCTAACTAAAATAGAAATAAAATTCTCACTGAAAGAAAAATCTACCATTACTAATTCTAACTCTAAAAAAGGAAAGTAAATAAAAGAGATACTAGATCCATCGCCAAACTGCATCACTCCTTTGTACTGGTTCATCCCAAGCCCTCCGTTGAACATGACTATGCCACTTCATTTGACTTTCTCAGAACTTATCATGTATAGGGCCAACTCCCAAATCAGCTCTAATATGGTCATTCTTTACTTTATCCTTCCTAGTTTTGCCGCACGTCAACCTCAACATCTTTATCTTTGCTACACTTAATTTATCTATATGATGCTTCTTAATTGCCCAATATTCCGCCCATACATTATAGACGGTCGTACAACAGACCTATATAATTTTACTTTAAGCTTTAGAAGAATGCATCACTCACACAATATTAACGATGCACGTCTCCACTTTAGCCATTCTACTTTAAATTTTTGAGAAACAACATCCTCTATATCACCTTTATTTATGGCTGATCCCATATGTCTAATATAATCACTTTATGGTATATCTCTCTCTCCTCAAGTTTCACAATTTCGTTATCCGTCTTAGTGTAACTAAAGTTACACACCATATACTTTGTATTTGTTTTACTTATCTTATTATTCAAAGGTTGATCTCTATAAACTCCAACTTAGTATTAATCCCTACTATTGTCTCATCCACCAAAACAATATCATCAGCAAAAAACATATACCTCGGAAACAAATAAGGGCTTAAAGCTGATCCTTGATATAACCCAAATTGTATTAGGAATTCACTATCTTGACCACCCATGATTCTCACATTAGTCACTCCATAAACTCCAACTTAGTATTAATCCCTATTGTTGTCTCATCTACCAAAACAATATCATCAGAAAAAAAACATACGTCTCGGAACCTCAGGCTTAAAGCTGATCCTTTATGTAACCCAAATTGTAATTACAAATTCACTACCTTGATCACTCACGATTCTCACATTAGTCACCATGCCCTCATATATGTCGTTAATTATATCCACTATTTACTTGACACTCGTATCTTCTCTTGTATATACTGGATTAACTCTCTAGGGACTATCATAGGGTTTTTCTAGGTCAAGTAAGACCATATAGAGACCCTTCTTGCAACCTCTAAATATTTTCATGAGCCTCCTGAATAGGTAAATAGATTTTGTCATTGATCTACTTGGCATAAAACCAAATTGGTTCTTTGAGATAGAAGTTTCTCTTCTCAGGTGGGCTTCAATCACTTTTTCCCATAATTTTATAGTATGACTCATTAGTTTTATGCCTCTATAGTTATTGCAGCTTTGAATATCATCTTTATTTTGTAGATCGGAACTACAATGTTTCTCTTCCATTCATATGGCATTTTTCTTGTGCTCATAATCTTTTCAAACAGATTGATTAACCAAGATACTTTACATAATCCTAAGCTCTTCCACACTTATATTGGGTGGGCTCGGTGTTTTTTCTACTTTCATATTTCTTAAGGCTTCTTTAATTTCAGACACCCTAACATTTCGAGTATATTTATGGCGTGTGGTGTCTTGATGAGTAATGTAGTATTTAGGGCCACCGTTACTCAAAATGTCTCCATTTAGAAGTTCGTAAAAGTAATTTTCCCATCTCTTCATAATGTCCTCATCACTTTTAATACATCTAACATGGTTGAAATTTCTTCTCTTACTTTATTTTAATTATCTTATCTAGTGTTTTTTCTCCTTCCTTTGTGCTCAAATGGTTTAAAAGATCTTCATACTTCGTTGCCCTTGTTTTCCCCACAATCTTCCTAGCTTTATTTTTGGTAGATTTGTACATTTTTAGATTTTTGTCTTTAGTAATTTTTCAGGTCTTAAAGCAAGCTTTTTTAGTTTTAATTGCTGCTTGAACCTCATTGTCCCACCACCAAGTCTCCCTAGTGGGAAGTCGTTCCCCCTTCGATTCCCCTAGGACATCTTTAGCAACCTTCTTAATACAAAGTCGTCATATTGTTCCACATCGTGTTAGTATCTCCCTTAAAGTCCCATTTTCCTTGGTTGACCACTTTATTAGTGAATGTATTCAAGTCCTGTAAAACACTATTGTGCGTCCAACTATGATGTGTGGGGGCAAAATGTTGAGCAGTCAAGAAGAGTCATATTGAGAAACTGATGTAGATTCGCACCCATGGAGTGATCCATACCCATCGGAATATCCGGACAGAGATGAACCAGATCCATATTCTTTTTGGGCCTAGTAGGATTTTAGGAATTTACTTTGTTTAGGAAGATTGGATTTTATTTGATTTTATTCACTTTATTTTAGCAAGTTGGGATCACATACAATTTAGAGTTTTAGTAGAGTTGGTTTGCTTAGTTATGGTAGTTTCTTATTTTAGTTGATTTCCTTTTTATTTCTTTATTTTTCCTATATAATGGTTGTAACCATTGGACAAATCAAAGAATTGAATGATGAATTGAGTTTGAATGTTTGAGAGCCTTAGGGCTGTGTGTGTGATTCTCCTCTCCCTCCCCTGCAACTCTGAGCTCACCTCAGGGATGCTTCCCTACCCCTACCCCTACCCCTACCCCTATCGGCTCTCCATCATAAGCTGTGTAGTGGAGATGAGGATGTTAAGATGGATGTGCAGTAAAACTAGGAAGGATAAAGTACGGAATGAGCATATTAGATCTGTTTTGGGAGTGGCCCCGATCAACGATAAGCTCCATAAAAGTCATTTGAGGTGTTATGGTCATGTCCAAAGGAGGCCTGAGGACGCCCCAATAAGGAGGAGTGATCGGATTCAGATCGAAGGAGCCAAAAGAGATAGTGGCAGGCCTAAAATGACCATAGACGAAGTGGTGAGGAATGACATGCATAACCTTGGTCTTGTCCCCACTATGACCTTGGATAGAACCTTTTGGAGAGCAAGGATCCATGTGTCTAACCCCATTTAGTTGAGACTTTCCTAATTTCTGGGTTCTCTTCCTTCTTACTCATGTTTCTTTTCTCATCTCTCGTCTTCCCATCTCTCCTCTCCTCTCCTCCACTCATGTTTAGACTTTTTCAATTTTGCTTTTCTATGGATCCATGTAGCCAACCCATTAAGTTGGGATAAGGCTAGGTTTTTTATTGTTGTTGTTATAGTATTTAAGTTAACCTCCTATAAGCTCCACCACCTTATCTTAGGGCAAATAAGCTTCCCTTCCTTATGATCTTGTAGAGTGAGGCATATATCCATGACCACTAATCTATGTTGAGTGGACAGGCTCTTCCCCATTATCACCTTACAATCCCTAACTAGTAATATATCAGACCTTCTAGTGAGGAAGAAATCTATTTGGCTACTATGGTGCCCACTTTTATAAGCAACTATATACTCCTTCCTCTTTTCAAGATAAGTGATTACAGTGGATAAATCATACACGACAAAAAAATATAAAACTGAGATCCCCTTTTCATTCCTCTTGCCAAAAGCATAGTGCTTTCATGTACACACTCATAGCCTCTGTAGTCTCTCCCAACATGTCCATTCCGATCACCCCCTATAATTATTTGTTCTCCCCGATTAAAACTTTGCAGTAAGCCATCCATCTATTTCTAGCAATGTAACTTGCTACTTTCATCCAATCCTACTTGGGTGCATAAGCACTAAATACATTGACATCCTCTTTCTCCAGCACAAGTTTGATGGATATTATCCTATCTCCAAGTCTTTGGACATCCACCACATCATTGTTTGAGTCTTTATCCACTAGTATTCCCACTCCATTTCTATTACATTTATCCTCGTAGACCAAATTAAAGTCTTCTAACTCCTTAGATTTGTTACTCGTCCATCTAGTCTCTTGTATACAGGCTATTAATCCTTCTTCTCATGACATCTATTAATTCTAGACTCTAATATGGCCTACTCCACACAAAGTTTAGTACTAGAACATATGTAATCAGTTAAAACAACTTACATATGCACATCATTTCATAAATCATACATCATATATATGGTTCATTACAACGAGCCAAAGATATGAGGGTAAAAAATACAAGCAAATCACCCCTGTACCCATCCTAGAGTCCTAGTACCACATTGAGTTCCGGACAGGATAAAAGCCTCTAGACATTTATCCTCCGACTGTGTCACAACAGTTGGCCATGTCATAGTATAATGAAACAAACATGGGTGGTGGACTGGAGTTGGTTATAGTCTTCGTCATCTTATATATGGAGTGGGGCCACCTTTGGATGCAAATCCAAGTTTTCTTGCTTGCTCTCCGAGTATTTATTATCACACAAACTCTTTTGGAAAAAAAGTAGACCATGATTATTGAGTCCATTAGATTACTACAGATTCCCAAACATAATCAAATACAATAGTGCTATGTGGGTCTCTAGATCTCTTCATTACAAAGGATGCCTTTACTTATAAAAAAGGAAGATGTTTTTTAGGCATATACTTTGGTTGAACGATAACCACAATTCATCCTTATAAATACAGTCGGCTACATGGATCCTTACCATCCAATTAGCTCTATTTGAGGCCATATTTGAAATAAGGCCTAAGCTATGCATGCCTTTCTTCACCACTTCTCCTGGGTGTCATTTTAGGTCTGCCCCTAGTTCTTGTAGTTCCTTCAATCTGAATCAAATCACTCATTCGTACTCCTTCATACTAGAGCATCCAAAGGCTTCTATTGAACATGTTCGTGCGACCTCAGACGACTTTCTTGTAGCTTATCATGTATTAGAGCTACTCCCAAATCGGATCTAATATACACCCATCTCAACATCCTCATCTCCAATACACTGAGTTTATCTACATGATGCTTCTTAACTGCCTAACATTCTGTACCATGCATCATAACTGGTCGTATGATTGTCCTATAAAATTTTCTTTTAATTTTTAACGGAATATGTTGATCACACAATACTCTGGATGCACCTCTCCACTTCATCCATCCTCTTTTAATTCTTTGTAAAACATCATCCTCTATATCACATTCTTTATTTACGAATGATCCCAGATACCTAAAATAATCACTTTGCAAAATCTCCCTCATCAATTTTCACCACATCATTATCGGTCCTAGTTTAACTAAATTTATACACTATACATTATATATTATGTCTTTGTTCTACTTATCTTTAAACCTTTTGATTCCAAGGTTGATCTTTAATAATCCAACTTGGTGCTAATCCTTGATGTTTGTCTCATCCCCAAAATAATATCATCAGCAAAAATGAGCTTCTAAATCTTAGTTGAAACCGAAATTTAGGTCAAAATTTACAAAACCTGGTTGAAACCAGGTACTTTTGGGGGAAAATTCATGTCATAGGCTGGCCAAAACAGGTCAAAGTTGGTATTTTTCAGCCGAAACGACTGAAATGTGTGAATTTTAGTCAAACCCCTTGAAATTGGTCGAAACCAGTTACAATGGGATTTCAATTCATGGTTCGTCTCGGGTTGGTTTGATACTGTGAAATTTTGGTCCAAGATTTCGAACCATGATGAAAAGCACACATCAAGGAACCTCATCTTAATGTCTCTTGTATAATTATCCATGATAAGCGCAAGCAAATAAGGGCTTAAAGCTAATCCTTGATGTAAACCAACTGTAATTGGGAATTCTCTACCCTAACCCCCCTCCCCCCAATTCTTACACTAGTCACCATGTTATCATACATATCTTTAATTATGCCCACATATTTCCTTGAAACACTTCTCTTCAACTCTTGACAGATTAACTCTGTCTTAAGCTTTTTCTAGGTCAATAAAGACCATGAGGAGATCCTTCTTGCAATCTCTAAATCTTCCCGTGAGTCTCCCAAGTAGGTGAATAGCTTATGTTGTGGATTTTCTTGGCATGAAATTAAATTGGTTTTTAAATAGTTTCGTGTCTCAGGTGAGTTTCAGTAACCCTGCGCCATAATTTTGTTGTATGACTCGTTAGCGATTATCTGTTTTAACTCCACTTTGGCCTAGTTATTACTTACATGAAATTAATATAAATCTCTCTCTCTCTCTCTCTCTCTCTCTCTCTCTCTCTCTCTACACACACACACACACATGGACATGCCTGCTCAGATGCTTGGTTGATAATCTGGGTCTTGAACCACACTTTCTCGGTATAACACAAATCAGTTGGTCTATGCACCTGTCTGTGTACCATGGAATTTCTACCTGGTGATTACCTTTTGCATACTGCTTTATTCAACACATGAAACAAATGTTTGTAGTACTTTGGAGTACCTTTTGCAGTTTCCATGTCTTTATTTTGCATTCTTGTTCCCCTGTAGGATAGAGACGGTTACTGGAAGATGATGCAAAAGTATATAGGATCAGATGTTACATCGATGGTAACACTTCCAGTCCTTATTTTTGAGCCAACGACAATGCTTCAGAGAATGGCAGAGGTGTGTACAATTTGCTTTTCAATTTCATGTGTGTAAGGCTTATGTAATATAACTGATGCTGTTTTATTGGTCATAGAATAATGGCTGATGGCTTCGGTTGTCGCAGTTAATGGAGTACTCCTATTTGTTAGATCAGGCTGATGAATGTGAGGATCCCTACGTGCGGTTGGTTTATGCTTGTAAGTAGTCACTTGGATTGAAGTGTTTACTAAGTATGTGTATGTGTATGTATGTGTTTTAAATACGAGAACTTGTGGTTTCGATTGCAGCATCATGGTTCATATCTGTATACTTTGCTTACCAACGAATGTGGAAACCTTTTAATCCCATACTTGGCGAGACTTATGAAATGGTTAATCATGGAGGCATAACTTTCATTGCAGAGCAGGTGAGTTATTCAGGATCATAACTTTTCTTACATTTGTTTTACTCTTGGCTTCTTTTGCTGCTGACATTTTCTTATGCATGTTTTTATTTTTGGTTAAAACTCTTGCATCCACCCCCCCTCTTTTCCTGCTGCAACGTTCATGTTCAGTCTGGTTGGAATACTTTGCCTTTTTATAATTCCTTTTCTATTTCAGGTGTGTCATCATCCTCCAATGGGTGCTGGGCATGCAGAAAATGAACATTTTACATATGATCTGACATCCAAACTGAAGACTAAATTTTTAGGAAATTCAGTTGACATCTATCCTCTTGGAAGGTAAGCTGAATATCGCCCTTGGTTCCTCCCTTCTCCATTACCCCAAGAAAAATACAAGAAACACATTCTTCTTCTTGTGGAGTCCTTTCAAGGTTATGTACATTGCTATATTCGTACAGCCTGAACAAAAAAGTTCTCTTATTCCTTTGAGCACATATTTTATACATTTCCTTTGTAAATTCCCTTGTAGCCTGAGTGGGAGGACTTCCTTTTTAGATTTTTTTTTTTTTAAAGACTGAAGGATTACATAAAAAGAGCATCCAGTTTGCGAGGCTCCTGCTGTTGGGAGGGGCAAATATATGAAGCCTTACCCCGTGCTTTACAGGAGAGACTTTTCCAAGTTTTGACCCGCAACCAACAGGTTGCAATAGCGCTAATTAACTGTTGTGCAACTTACATATAGGAAGGAAAAATATGGTTTGGGGTGTGGATTTGTTTATAGGAATTAAACCCACATCGTGCTTAGGTTGTATTATCCCATGAGTTAAGTATTTAGTCTCCCCCCCCCCCCCAAAAATAAAAAATAAAATAAAATAAAAATTAATGTGTTAATTTTTCCCTCATTTGACCTGTTTGTGGAGTGCATTAGGTGACAAAGCGACCAAGGTGGTGTGATGCAGTTGCACGGTGGACTTAGGAAAGAAATATCTTTTGATTTGATTTTCTATTGTTTAGACTTAATTTCTTTTCAAATTAGCTAGTTTCTAATTTTAGAATAGTTTCCATTTTCAAGTAGTTTCCATTAATTGTTTGATTTTTCCTTTATATTAGTCATGTAATAGAGAAGAACTCAATTTTTAGATTTTGAAGAATAGAAATTTTGATTAAGAGTTTTGGTATGAGAACCATGGCTGCCGATTCCCCTTTCTTCTTTCTCTGAATTTTTCCCATCTCTCCTCTGATATTTCCCTTCTCTCTTTATCTCTTCTATATTCTTCTCCCTTCCCCATCAATCTGTTACAACCTTCTTTTTTTTTTTTTTTTTTTTTTTCTGTTCGGTTCCTCCAACTAGTGACAATACAGGTTGAGAGGAGTGGTCAGATCTTCTTTGATCCCCTTCCTTTCCCCTTGAGATTTTGAGTGGTGGTTCTCCACCTGAAGGCGACTGAAAATCCAGAGTTTTGGCTCTAGTTGATATTCCTAAGTGAGAATCGAAGACAAAAATCAGATATGGTTCTGGGTCTTGCGCTGAATTGAGTTGCAGGTACAGATGTCCAGGTTGCTTGCAGTTTGGGGGCCCTCTCTGCCGGAATCAAGAGGTCATAGGGTTGATAGCCTTCGTCTGAAAATTCAGGCCAAATCGTGAAGTGTTAAAGGAGCTCTCTCTCCCATTTCTTTCCCTAGTTCTACCGCCCCTGTGATGGGTGTCATGAGGTTGAAGATAACCTCTTTAAGTGAGTGTCTTAAGTCTTTTCTCACTTATTTCCTAAAGTGCCCCTACCTCTTTCGTTTAACCTGATTTGTCCTTATTTTAGTTTAAATTCCTAGTTGTCCTTGGCCATACGTTTGCTCTCCACTCAAGTCATTTTCTTTTGCTTCCCTTGGTTAAGTTCCAGTTAATTACAAAATTGCCATTCTGTTAATTATTTACAGAACTGCCATTATTCTTGGTTTTATTTCAGTTTAACCCCACTACTATTTTTATTTCCAAAATTGCCATTCTCTATTTATTTACAAAACTGCCACCTTCATTGGAAACTTCAGCTTAATTGCAATTCTGCCATTTAGTTGAAGCTTTATTTCAATACAATTGTTATTGGGTGTTGCCTTTATTTTATTGAGTGTTTAAGCGGGCCCTAAGCGATTCGATTCCGACTTTTGGAACTCATGGTGGAAGATATGGGAAAAGAAAGGTGACACCAGCAAGGCGTCAAGGCATCAAGGCGGCCAAGGCACTAGTCCAGGCTGAACTGCCTTATCTCCTAGGCGCATCTTAGGCGACACCTTGATAACTATAATCGAGTGGATCCTATTAAGTGTGATTGGATCGCTTTCTGGTTGTCCAAAACCCTTTCTGGATTTAAGACATTGTTTTCTCTAATTGTGCAAAGGTTTAACTTGAATTCATTTTATTTTATATTTTTTGTTGCACTTTCATGCTCTTTGGTTGGGGCTTAACCTTTCCCTGATTGCGTGCTGATAAATTGAGTTCTAATTTGATTGTAATCATAAGAATCATTGCAATCTGTAGTTTTTCCCCCTCCCTTTATTATGTTTGACTTAATTAAGTCCTAGCATTATGTTGGAAGGAATTGGTTTCTCATGTGGTTGTATTATTTGGCAAGCAGGACACGTGTGATCCTTAAAAGAGATGGTGTAGTCCTGGATTTGGTGCCTCCTCCCACTAAAGTAAACAACCTTATATTTGGAAGGACCTGGGCTGATTCACCAGGGGAGATGATTTTGACAAACTTGACAACTGGGGACAAAGTTGTTTTATATTTTCAACCATGCGGCTGGTTTGGGTATGGATCTATTACTACCTTTCATGGTGGATTTGATTTCTTTTTAACTTAATGTAGCTAGAGTAATGCATGTGTGAGGTACATGGCTCTATATGGGAGAGTATTTCATAATTCATTTCATACCTCCGCTCTAGCTCTCTAGGGGAGTCAATCTTGGACCAGAATCAACCGACAATAACTGGAACGGATTTTTAATTGTTTGTTCTGGTCCTAAGCCATCAGAGTGAGGTGTATTTTAGAACCGAAACTGGACCGAACTGATTAGCTAGTTAGAACCAATTAGGAGCTGATTATGGCGGTTTTTATATTGGTGGTTAGGTTTATCACTCATTATTCACTTACCTTGGCCAAGCGTACTCATGTTAAAATGGGATTTATATTTAATTTTGTCTGATTTTATCATTGATTGTGTATGGGCCCAATATAGGGGCTAAAAAAGGGCTCTGTTTGGACTTAATTGACTGGTGTTTTAGTTTTCAAACTGTTTAAGAACTTGGACCAATTAAGAACCGGAACAGACTGGATCGATTAGTAATTGATCCTGGTTCCAAGGTATAGGACCGATTAACTAATTGGTCTGGTTCCAGTCCTGGCCTTAAATTGGTAGAACCGACTAGAACCATAGTTGTCACAGCGATTAGGTAACCCAAGGTGTTGGGGGGGGGGTGTGCCTAGGAGACAAGGCTCCCACATAGACGCCCTATGCGTTTAGTATATGACTATATGTAATATAACAATGATAATTTTGTATAATTGCTTGTATGCAACATAGTGATGCAGATTAATTACCAAAATAAGCTTGTTTTATTAGGAATAAGCCTAGGGTTGGGTTCCATACATGTTAGGCTTTTGATCCCATGTGTTTTGAGTGTAATAGACTACTTTTATGGGTCTAAAAAGGGGGCTCTAAGATTGAGTACGGGCTCTAGTTAGTACGATTACTAGTTAGTTTCCATTTTCATTAGTTTCCTTTCTAGTTGGGCTTGATTTGAGTTATATTTGTTTCCTTATGAGTCAAGTTATTAATTGAGTCAAGTCCTTAGTAGTTAGTTTCCTTTTTCAACTAGTTTCTAATTTCAGTTAGTTTCTAATTTCAGTTTTTAGTAGCTATTGTATTAGGAGAATATTTGGTTTCCTTTTTGAGGAACCTTCTATTTTGTAATTCCCTCCCCCATTAACATTATAAATAAAGAAGAGGAGGCTCCTAAAGGCCTAGATGATTTTGATAAAAAAATTAATGGTTGTTGCTATTGTCTTCTACATGGAGATTTGTCTTGTGTTTGATCAAGGCTGATGGAATTGGTGTTTGATCCAATTGACTCTCAGCAGTGTGAAGCACAAGAGGTCCTCTTCCTTTAACTCATCTTCTTCTTCTCTCAACTACACAAAGTGTTATTGATCTGCTCAAGTTCTTACAGGTATTAAATTCAGTTTTCCTTCTCAGTTCTGCCCAGAAAATTGCATACTCTGTTAGCAATTTTCAGAACCTGTGTAGACCTAATTCATCATTCCATTAGTCCCCTTATTATCTGCTTCTATTCTGATTTCTGACACCCTATAATCTGAGATTGATATTCTTAATCTCAGATCTGATCTCATCCTTGTTATTAATCTGTTTTGAACTATTCTGATATTTGATCTAATGTTCTCCAAGAGTATTCTGCAACATTGGGACTAGGTTGACTTGTCAATCCTAGTTCTACATTAAGTGGTATCAGAGCAAATTTTCCTGCAATTTTCTAACCATGGCAAGTCACATCACCAATGCTGAGTTGCACAAATTGTATCGTGAGTTAGCCGAGAACCAACAGAATACTGATGCTAGGCTTGAGAGGACTGAAGCCAAGTTTGATAAGTTTATGGAAGAGATGATTGCCTTTATGAGGAGGTCCGACAAGCGAGCTGAAGAAGGATCCTCTACATTACCCCCTCAGCTCAACACTTTACGGATCGAAGACACACCTCAGAGGCAGCAATCTGATCCGGTTGTTCCCCAGGATGTTACCCGGCAATTTTCTGACAGAGATTATGGCATCAAAGTGGAGGTTCCTGAGTTCAGTGGTGAAAAAGGACCTGAGGAATTTCTTGACTGGCTTACCAAAGTGGAGAGAATTTTTGCGTATAAGTCTCTTCCAGACGTGAAGAAGTGTGAACTCATCATCACCAAGTTTATTGGGTATGCATGTTCATGGTGGGATGATGTACTACATGCAAGGTTTGTCAGAAGACTTGGACCCGTTATCAATTGGGAGGTCATGAAGCAGATCCTGACTGAAAAATTTGTTCCCCTTAATTATGAAAAGGTAATGTTTCATAAATTACTTAACTTGCAACAAGGGAACAAAGATGTGGATTCTTACACCCTCGAATTCCACAAACTGTCTTCAAGGTGTCGGCTTCAGGAAACAGACCAGCAACGGATGATGCGATATATCAGTGGGTTAAGTACTGAGATTCGACTTGAGTTGGCTAACACTGATTTCAGGTCTGTTGATGTGGCAGCGGCTCATGCCAAGACAGTTGAAGAGAAGTCTATTTATTGGAAGGGTATGCTCAAGACTTCTTCAGTTTATAGACCTCCACCGCGTATGGAGGAAAAGAAGCCTGAAGCTCGCAGAGTTGAAGAAAAAAGGTCAGAGTTCAACAAGGATAGTGTTGGGGTGAAGAATATTATATGCCATAGTTGTGGCGAGAAGGGTCACTATTCCAACAAGTGTCCCAACAGGGCTTGTTCTGTGAATGTAGCAGAGAAGCAGCCAACAGAGAAGAGTGAAGATGAATCTCATTTATATCCTTATCCCCTCGAGGACAATGATATTATTGATGATGAAGATGATGATGTAGAAGCTCATTCAGCTAGCCTTTCATCTTTTTCGAATAGACTAGTTGATAAGGCTCCTCTCTTCAGACAGAAGGGTACTCTCCTGCACGGCTCCGACCCTATTGATGTTCATGCAATTGTTGATACTGGGGCAGAAGCAAATTTTATATCTGCTGAATTTGTTCGAGCACACAACCTTCCACAGAAGCAGCTTTTCAAGAAGATTCACGTGCGAGGTTTTGGACCCACAGCTCGAGAAGAGGCCACTGCAGTTGTTCGAGTACATCTACAGTTTGGGCCACTACAGTACCATGTCACCTGCTTGGTCACCTCATTGGCGCACTGCGACATTCTTCTAGGGCGACCTTGGCAGCGACATGCAGGCATTCTCTATGATGGCGCACGGAACACTATAAAGGTGAAGCAAGGAGGTCGTATGTACTTAATGAGGCCACATGCATTATCAGACATGCCACGACGTCGACTGACTCCTGCTCCGGTGACACATCAACCTACTCTCCCTCCTCTTGGAGTTATGCTCCCTTCTGTTTCGAGATATGTGCCACCTCATCGGCGAGCGATTTACAAGGGAATCTTAGAAGCACGACCTAACTCGACGGAGTCGAGTTCTTTTAAGACCGGGAGAGTTGATGCAGATTAATTACCAAAATAGGCTTGTTTTATTAGGAATAAGCCTAGGGTTGGGTTCCATACATGTTAGGCTTTTGATCCCATGTGTTTTGAGTGTAATAGACCACTTTTATGGGTCTAAAAAGGGGGCTCTAAGATTGAGTACGGGATTACTAGTTAGTTTCCATTTTCATTAGTTTCCTTTATAGTTGGGCTTGATTTGAGTTATATTTGTTTCCTTATGAGTCAAGTTATTAATTGAGTCAAGTCCTTAGTAGTTAGTTTCCTTTTTCAACTAGTTTCTAATTTCAGTTTTTAGTAGCTATTGTATTAGGAGAATATTTGGTTTCCTTTTTGAGGAACCTTCTATTTTGTAATTCCCTCCCCCATTAACATTATAAATAAAGAAGAGGAGGCTCCTAAAGGCCTAGATGATTTTGATAAAAAAATTAATGGTTGTTGCTATTGTCTTCTACATGGAAATTTGTCTTGTGTTTGATCAAGGCTGATGGAATTGGTGTTTGATCCAATTGACTCTCAGCGGTGTGAAGCACAAGAGGTCCTCTTCCTTAACTCATCTTCTTCTTCTCTCAACTATACAAAGTGTTATTGATCTGCTCAAGTTCTTACAGGTATTAAATTCAGTTTTCCTTCTCAGTTCTGCCCAGAAAATTGCATACTCTGTTAGCAATTTTCAGAACCTGCGTAGACCTAATTCATCATTCCATTAGTCCCCTTATTATCTGCTTCTATTCTGATTTCTGACACCCTATAATCTGAGATTGATATTCTTAATCTCAGATCTGATCTCATCCTTGTTATTAATCTGTTTTGAACTATTCTGATATTTGATCTAATGTTCTCCAAGAGTATTCTGCAACATTGGGACTAGGTTGACTTGTCAATCCTAGTTCTACATTACATGGTCTGGCCTCTTGGCTTCTCCAAGGTCTCCTTCTGGTAGGGGAGATCGTGTTATCTTGTCTGCATCCTCTTCGGGTCTTTTCAATTTGAAATCTACTTGGAATCGCCTCAGATCTCATGGTCCAATTGTTCTATGGCACAGATTGGTTTGGTTCGGAGGGTAGCAACCCATCTTGGGCATGGCGTAATGTGATTGAGGGACGAAAAGTTCTTGAAATGGGATTACGTTGGAAGCTTGGTGATGCAAATTCTTCACCAAACTAGGCTTGTTTTACTAGGAATAAGTCTAGGGTTGGGTTGTATATGTGTTGGGCCTTCAGTCCATGTAATGGACCACTTTTATGGGTCTAAAAGAGGGGCTCTAAGGATGCATACGGTATTGCTAGTTAGTTTCCTTTTAGGTTGGCTGTGATGGGGTTAAGTTAGTCTATTAATTAGTTTCTAATTTTAGTATTGTATTTTCCTAGTTTCTATTTTCAGAATTGGAAACTAGAGGAGTTGTCTTTTATTTAGTTTCTATTTCAGTTTTTAGTAACTTTGGAGTTTCTAATTTGTAAGCAACCCCCATCATTATAAATAAAGAAGGCCACATACACAACAGCCCATGATTTATGAATTAAAACAATGCTTCTGCGTTTTGCTCTTTGAGTATGCTTTGTGTTTGATCAAAGTGACGGAATTGGTGTTCGATCTAATTGACTCCCTACAGCGTGAAGAGCAAGAGGTTTCTTCAAGCTTTTCTACTCTTCTTTTCAAGGATAATTACAAGGTCTATTGCTGCCTACGGTTTCAGGTATTTAGATCCATCTTTGGTTACAAGTTCTGCCCAGGCGATATCCTTTTCTGTGAAGGAATTTTGATCTCTATTCAGACCTAACCAATGGTCACTTTTGACTGATTTGGACCAGAGGTTCTCCTCAATAAAAGAGGAACTCGACCCAGCTTTGGTCCCTGTCTGATCTGTTGTTAATGATTTATTGGAAATCTCCCAGATTTTGTCCTGTAGTGACTTTCCCAGAACAGAACCGGAATCGATTGCTCTGATCTGTCCTATTCGGTTTCTGTAGTGTCTGCTGTTGATTTGGGACTGTTATCACCCTAATACTACTGCTGGTTCATTCCTATTTGACCAATACTGATCTGTTGGTCTGATTTTATTGGTTTGTGTTGGTTGGTATCTGGTTGTTCTTTGATTAAAAGTTCCTACAGTTTGAGACTTGGTTAGACCCCTACCCTACATTACTTGGCGTGGGAAATAAAATCAACATTTGAACTGATCAGTGGCTACACTCATCTCCCAATTTCAAGATCCATAATGAAAAACCTCTAAACTGCCCCTTCGAGTTTGTTTCAGAACTTATTGACCAAGACTCTAGAAGATGGAAGGTGTCTCAATTGAATGAGTGGTTTCATCCTCATGATATTTCCAACATTCTTAGCTTGCCCATACCTCTTTTTCCTAATGAAGATTGTCGAGTACAAGTGCCTCTAGGGATGGAGTCTTTTCCGTCAAGTCCACTTATTTCCTTCTTTGTTCATTATGATGATCATAATCACGACGAATCTATGATTAATTGATCATGATAGAAGAAGAAGACAGCAT
>NC_056568.1:41331-42681 GCF_013358625.1 Macadamia integrifolia | reverse complement strand
TTTTTTTGACTTTAAGCATTTGTATGTTCCTATCATACTTGGTACTATTTTCTTCTTCTTTTAGAAAAATCCTGAAAATATTATACATCGAGGCAAAAGGAGCCACAATCCACCTCCCCAAAATCCGACCAAACCTCTTTTTTTACTTCAAGGAAAAATCTCACCTGATGACCATGCTGATTGGTATTTATCAGAGAGCTCCCAAATCATATTATGAGAGTTCGGAAGAGCATGATTACATATACTCAGTCAGAAGTTATAAATATAAAAAAAATAATAATAATAATAATAATAATAATAATAATAATAAGGCAATGCAGTAGTTAAAATCCAATTCCATTGGAATGCATCTTCTGGGTTACTCACAGTTCCAATACAATACCCAGTGCACACCTCAGATGTGTATCCAACAAGAACATTATAGAAAGAAAAAAAAAAAAAGAGTTATCCAACAAGAACAGAAGTCAAAACACAAACCAACACCATATAGTACCTTAATGCTGGGCAATGCATGTATTATTCTCAATTTCTCATCTCCTGGAACTTAAGAGTACTAATCTCAATGGTTGTATCCCTGCTCCATCTAATGAGGTTTAGACCTATTTCCATGTCTGGCCATCTTGGATGGAAATTTATAATATGGATAATTCAAGCATTAAGTTGGTCCAAAGCAGTGGAAAATTACAAAAGAATGCCACCTACCTCATGGTATACGTGGTTATGGCATATTTATATTCTTGAATTATGTTTTCCACCCTAGTACATACTCACCAGTGATATGGTACAGAGGGGTCCTCTGTCACATGGAACTACCAACTCATCTTTGTGATGTGTATTTCCCGTTTTCTTTTTCTAAAATAACTAATGCTCTTATATTCCCGCCACCCCCACAAGCCCCTGCCCCCGTCACCCTGATAAGTCGGCTGTTACAAATTTTCAATGACAATTGCAATACTTTGAAAGGCCACTAAGTTATGGTTAACCATGATACATAAACAAAATGGGTTAACTTTTGTTGAATAGTGCCTTATTAGGACTATGAACTAGGACTTCTACTTATGTAAGAACCAGGACTCCTACTCATGGAAGAACTAGGACTTCTATTTGTCCCCTACTCATATGTCAAGTTTTAGTTCAAACAAAATAATCCTCATGGTATAATGAAGCATAAAAAAAAAAAATCTAACAAAAAAAAAAAATATGGTCTAATGATGAAATGAATAGACATACAGAGGAGGGTTTGCCATTACATGAGAATATAAATAGTTGAATTTGGATTTAAAATTTGCCATGTGGCTAATCAAGACCATTCCATGATCACTAAACATCCAACAATCAAAATTGCCACAT
>NC_056568.1:41088-41303 GCF_013358625.1 Macadamia integrifolia | reverse complement strand
AGATTTGTCAACCAAGAATGAATCATGGTTGGCCCAACTAGAAATCGAGTTCAGTTCTACTACACATACCCTCAACCTCAACACATACCCCATTCACTACCATTTAGAGCGCCTTGAGGGGCATTTTTGAAAGCAAAATAGACGCATCAAGTGTTGACCATACGTGCAGCATGTAACCTATTCTGGGACATGCTTGTCCAAGAGTGCTTTAGCTA
>NC_056568.1:21643-39382 GCF_013358625.1 Macadamia integrifolia | reverse complement strand
GCAATTTATAGGCTTTGCAAGCTTGTATGTATAGTTAAACTAATAATAAAATGTAAAAAATGGTGAGGGAAAAAAGTTCCTATTAGAGTCAGAAATCATTCTTAATATACACAAAAATGGAAATATCGAATAAAACAAAATCATCATGCTGGATACCTGAACTACTTCTTCTCTCCCCTACATATTTGATCCTTCAATACTACCTATCAACCCAAGCTACTGGGCCTCCTACGTCAAACCAGAGTTGCAAGGAAGTATATAATATCAAGAAACCAAAATATTTCGACTAAAACCGAAATTTCGGTCAAAATTTGTACTATTTTTATGCAAGTTTTGATGATTGGTTTTGAGGGCAAAATTACGTCCTGAAACTTCTTAGAAACCCTATTTTGTGCCTTCTAAACATAGTGGAACCCTTAGATTTAAAAAATCACACCCAAAATTGAAGTTTGACTTCCGACACTAAGTCAATAGTGCACGTTGTATACATTCTCTACTCTCTAGTATGACTTATTCCACACAATGTTTAGTATTAGAACACAATAATTCAAGCAAAACAACTTAAATATACATTAGGAATGAATTGTAGAGCCTTGCTCTCTAAACCCAGGTTTATTAACTAGTTGGTTCGGTTTGGTCTTGCAGGGTCCGAACCATAAAGGGTTGATGCGAGTGCCCTATGGTACATGACTATAAGGGTGACGTCAAATGTGAGGTGGTCGGACAAGATTGAGCCAGTACCCAATATGATTCGCACGCCTAAGTTGTGCCCTTGCACATATCATAAAGTCATGTACGAATAGGAAAGGTATGTTATCATATTAAATGATAAGAACTTAGTCCACAACACGTGGCGAGAGCGAGATATGCATAAGAATACATTTCTCCCAAAATACAGCAAGGTTGGCATTGTTTTGGCCAACTGGTAGGTGGTCACTGGTAGGTGCGAGACCCACCAGTGTGACACGCCTACTGGGGTAATGTGGGCCCTAGTAGGCCCAACTTGGGTGAGCACCTGTATTTCGGACTCCCCATCATAATGAGGTCTCGTATGCCCTATAAAGTCGGCTATTTCACCCGGATTTGCAATTTAATGCATTTGGATCCATAAAGGGACAAAACCAAACAAGCCCTAGTAGATATTTATAACACTAGGGTATAAATAGCATTTATCTCTCTCTCTCTCTCTCTCTCTCTCTCTCTCTCTCTCTCTCTCTCTCTCTCTCCCATTTATGATTTTAGCCAAGGTTTGGTGAGGGGAGTAAAGAAGAGGGAGAAAAGAGGAAGGAGAAGAGAAGGAAGGGGGGAAGAAGGTCTTCCCTTGATTTCCGAAGCCGCGTCTTACCTTTCCATCACCAAAATAGTGTACGGTGCTTTAAGATCTACATTTTTAGGTAAGTAACACCATAAACCATTGGAATGTGACGAAACCCCTTTGTGTATGGTCAAATCAAAGCGATAATGGAACCCTTGTGTGATTTTTTTGAAGGTTTGAGGAAGGGAAACCAAGATTTTGAGGTATTGAAGTGAAATTTTGGGTTTGAAGAGAGGATCTTAAATTTTGGGGTTTCTTGAGCCAGTTATGATTTCATTCCCCAAAACCTTGATGTTAAATTAGATCCATGGAATACTCAAGTAGATGAGGCCTAAAATGTGTGGAAAATGAAGTTGGAACAACCCCCTTTGGTTCCCAAGAAGAGGAATGAAGGAGGAAAGAAGAACAGCAAAACCCGCAGATCACTGGTGGGTAGCACCAACGAGTGGTCAAACCCACCAGTGTGACCCCCTCAGTCTTACCTGGGCATCTGGACCAATAGGCATGTAAGATCAGTGGGTACCATGACCCACCGGTCTTGTCTGGGCCTACCAGCGAGTAAGACCCGCTAGTAGCACGCATCGATTCTGGGTTAGCCTCGGGTCCTACTGACGAATACCTGACCCAGCGATCTCCTCTGGGCCTATCGACGGGTAGGATCAATGGGTACCAAACCCATTAGTATGACCCACTGGTTTGTGTCTTGGTATTATCTGCCTAGGCAGTTTGCACAGGTGGGTTCACATACCCACCTGTAGCCCAAATGAGCTCTAATGGAACTCAAACTCAGCGACAACCTTCTTCATGTTATTATACACGTCGTGACCATATCTTACATCTTTTTATAGTTCCAAAATGGATGTATTCTAAATTCCTATCTATGATTAGGTTCGAGACATTCATCTTCACTCCAGATCTTACCTGTATCGCAAGTGCATACTCTCCTACAATAATAGGTAAGTGGGGAGAGGACTTTGATTATATTTTTGAGTGTTTTTGGCATCTTATTCATTAATATATTATCTTGACATTACGAAAGCCATTCTCATGCATATGCTTGACTACTGTTGGATGCATTTAGAAATAAACATGTATCTTCAGATTTCCAATTATTTGTCACTTGTTGTGAATTCTTGAGCATGGATTTATTCATAGATGGATTATGATGACAATTTTTTGAACATGTATGGGATTCCTAGAATAGATGCTATAGTCGGCTTGGAAACAAATGCATTGGTACACCATGGAATGGGATGCGGAAGTACTATACAATCGTACTATCTCATATAGGAGTATGTTGTTAGGATTTCACATTCCCTCGTGCTACGACCCTTCCCAACAGGGGTTTACATGTTGGGTTATCACTGAGGAGAAGGATCAGTCGTGGACCACTGTGGTGGTTAGAAGTACGTGTGGCAGATCATTAGGATAGTTGAAAACCTTAGTGATACATTCAAAGGGCCAATCATACTCTGTTTATTTTCTGTTGTGGTTCGGCCACAATTTACTTTTCTACTGTGGTTCGATCATGATTTACTTTTTCAAGTGCTCATGGTTGGCCTTCTTCGACAACCCTATGGGTGTATCATGGGATGGAGAATGCATCTCGTACCTGGGGCATACACGCACTGTGGTTGTGAGTAGCACGTAACCTATAACCTAGTAATGATTGCTTAGGTGAAATAGGTTTAAAATGAATCTCATGCATATAGTACCATTTGAATTGTAATTGCTTGTGTGTGCCTTTCTTTCTATTTACTAAGCTAGTGAGCTCACCCCTCGTGTACACACATTTTTAGATGATTTTACAGGTTGCTCCGTAGAGGAACCCACGTCGGGTCCCACCGACGAACCTTTAGTGGGGGATTGGTGAGTCCCTGATGGTTTTGACCACGAAGACGGATGCTCGTGCATGAACTGTGTTGCGGGGCAACAATAGTAGATTTCTATTTACAGTTCTCTTTTGATTCTTTTGGTATACTTCTCTTTTTGTGCTCTCGATAGTTAAATTGTTATTTCTTATATAAATATCATGCCTATGGGCCCACATGTAAATATACTATGTATAACAATTTAGGTATCAAGAGTATATGGGGATTTACAGGTATTTATATATGACAAGACTTCCACTGAATTATGTTATTATATTCCATGTTTCTTTTGGTTTGCTATGTTGTGGTTATTGTATCAGGTGATCTAGGTGGTTTTAGGTTACCCGGAGGGAACCCGATAATCGGTACGGTTCTATGTGAACGGGGTGTGACATGAATAGACATCAAATTATAACCATTTCATGCATCATGCATCATGCATCATGCATCATACATGGTTTCTTACAAAGAGTCATATATATCGGAGTCAACAATACAAGCAACAGACTTTGGTTAAATTGGAGTTAATGCATATAAAAGATAACAGCTCGGCCTGAACTCTCAAGCTAATTTGGAGGGTAGCCTCTAATAAGAAGTGTATCTGGGTTGACTGGACCTAGGGGTGTCAATTCGTGGCCCGACCCGACTAAATCAACGGAATCAATCGTTTATAGATCGGCCCAACCCATTTGCAAACGGTCGATCTCAGTCCTGTTACTTGGACCGTCGGCTGTCCGATCGAGACCGACTGAATAACACCTGACCAAGATAGGTCTATTGTGCACTGGCCTGGCTTGACCCTTTAATGATTGTAGAATACCTATTTTACCCCCCAAATAAAGAGTAAAAACTAAAAAGTAAAGAAAGAAACTAAAAAGGCAAAAACCCTAACCAACTATGGACTACCCTTCGGCCTTCTCAAGTTCTCCTAGTCTCCTTCTTCGACCTTCCTCTTCGTTTCTTGTTGCGTCGTGGCATGCCGTTGTGTTTCTCCATTGTCGCCGACTTGCCAGTCGTCAAGGCCAAGCACTCTTTGTTTCTATTTGGCCGACTATTGTTGGCGGCTATATTTCACCATTGTCGCCAAGCACTCTTCGTATCTATTTGGTTGACTGTTATTGCGCCAGCAGCACCGCGGCTGTGTTTCTCCATTGTTGCCAAGAATTTCTTCATTGTCTACAAGGAGAAAAGTGCAACTTGGTTAATGCTGCCTTTCTAGGTACGTTCTTACTTGGATTTTCCATTTTCATCACCCTGCTCCTTGATTTTGCTGTTTTTGTATATGTATAAAACCGACATGTTTTGGATGTTCCTTGGTTAGTGTTGTTTTGCTGTTTTTGTATAAAACCAATATGTTTAAATGAAAATATCGACTAACTGCACTTACTATATATCAATTCTGGAATGGTATTGGATTTATGAAAGAAAGTAACAAATCAATTTTGATCTCCCCAGAAGCCTCATTCCCTTTCTCTGCATCTCTCATTTGTATTAGCATCACAACTACAACACATTCCCTTAACCTCTTCCCATCTCTCTTCTCCCAAATCACCTTCTTAGCTTTTTCTTTTCTACCTATTCGGATTCTTATGCCCTCCAAAAACAGAATTTCAAATTTCTTGATAGAACCAACCACAATGGTCTCCATTAAACCCTTTCCAGAACTTTCATTGATCTTCTTTCCATGTTTCCCACATAGATCACACATTGGTAAAGATTTCAGCAACCATTGATGCAGATTGTTGGTCCCCATCAATGCCATCCTCTTCAAAACCGGAAAAAAAATTTAATTTCATATTAAAATCAAGGGGGAAAAAATGAATGGAATTCAAAATATATATTGTATTTTGATTTTGTCCTTGTGTCCCTTGTTATGTTCAGAGATGGCTTTTCATTTAAGCCTTAAACATTATTTAGATATGTTGGTAAGTGGTTACTGACCCACAGTACTAGATTCAACTGATGAACACTAAAATGTAAGCAATGTTTGTACTAAAATGCATGCAATGTTTGTTCTTTTATTTAATTATTTATTTTTTTCCTTTTAAGTAACTAATATTCTTGTTTGACCACTGATTCCAATTTCCTTTTAGTGTGGAATGCTTGCTGATTATATTTGTTACAGATCATCAAGCAAATGTTAAACTCTTACAAACTTCATTATTGATTTTTTTTTACTGAATAAATGTCAAGTCTTATTAACGTGAATTTGAACAATATTGTTTTATTTTGAGGAAGATTCATTTTTTATTTATTATTTTGCAGTCTATTGTTGTTTTATTCATTTGAATTGCATAATGTCAAATTAAAAAGATCAAGAAGTTAAGATGTCTGTTAATGAAGTAAACAGAGGGAATGGTTCTAGTCCGTCTAGTTCAAAAAGTGCATCTGATCATAATACTAGACCAGTTGTTTCATCTGCTACAGTTAGTACTTTACCAAAAAATAGGAGAAAAACTTCCATAGTTTGGAAAGAGTTGATTAATATCCCTAAAGAGAAAAGTCCTGATGGAAGACAGAGAGCAAAATGCAAGGCTTGTGGGAATATATATCTGGCTGACTCATCTATCAATGGCACTAGTAGTTTGAGGAAACATCTTAAGTGTTGCCTCAAACGTAAAAATAAGGATATTGCTCAAATGTTATTGGGTGGAGGTGATGGGAATATGGCACTGAAAACTAAGAGGATTGATGCAGATGTAGTACGAGATACGATTACCACACTTATTGTCAGACAGAGTTGCCCTAGGTATTCATCGAGTATGAAGAGTTTAGGGCTTTGATTTCTTAGTTTTACCCACAATTCAGTCTTATTAGTAGGAATACCCAAATGGCTGATATCTTGAGGTTACATACTAGAGAAAGCAAAAGGATTAAGGATTTTTTGAGTTCCTTCAAAGGTAGAATGACATAGACAACTGCTTTGTGGACCTCTGTAACCACTGACTCCTATATTTCTCTCACTTATCATTATATTGACACAGAATGAGTACTACATAAAAAATTACTGAAATTTTACATCATGCCACCCCCACACACAGGAGCTAATATATGTGAAATTGGTTCCAATATATTGTTAGATTGGGGCATTGAGAAGAAATTGTTCTCTATTACATTATATAATGCGGTGCTAACCTTTGTTTTATTGAGCACTTGAAAAAAAGTTTGATATTAAAAAAGGCATTGATGTGTAGTGGTGAGTTTTTTTTCACAACAGATATTGTGCTCATATATTGAACCTAATTGTACAAGATGGTTTGAAGTGCATTGATGAATCTGTATATTTTGTTCGATCGAGTGTAGCATATGTGAAGGCATCTCAAGCAAGGAAAGTAAAGTTTTTTGAATACTGCAAACAATTGGATATACCAAGTCAGAAAGGGTTGAATGGAGATGTTTCCATAAGGTGGAACTCGACTTATCACATGTTTGATTCTGCTATCATCTATCAGACTGTATTTCAACAACTATAGTTGGTGGATAAAAATTTAAAGTGTGTCCAAGCAATGAGGATTGGAAAAAGATTGAACACTTATGTTCCTTTTTTAAGCATTTTAATGACATTAGTAAATTATTGTCTAGGTCAAAGTACCCAACAACAAATTTATATTTTCATAATGTATGGAAGATACATTTGTCTTTGTTGAAAACGATAAATTAGGGAGAAGACTATATGAAGACAAGAAATGAAAAAGAAGTTTGACAAGTATTGGGACTCATATAGCATCATTTTAGCTATTGTTGTTGTATTTGATCCTCATTACAAGCTAATCTTTGTTAGTTATGCTTTTGATAAGATATACAGTTTGGATTCAAAAACAATGGAAAAGTTTAACCTTGTGAAATCAACCTTAGCACGACTCTTTGAAGATAACTGAGGAAGAGAAGGGATTACAATCACATGCTATTAAGGGCAATACAATTGGAGATGTTTTAGATTGGGAGGTATAAATCATTATGTTTTTTCTTTTTCTTTTTATTTTTTTGGTTGTTTAAAACATATATTTTAATTCAATATATTACATTATTCATTTTGATTGTTTTGTTTTGTAGGAGCTATCCATGTATGAGAGTTCCACTACTAATGTAATACAAGATAAATCCGAATTAGATTTATATCTGAAAGAGCCAAGGATTAAAGATCTGATCAAGTATTATGATGTATTGGCCTTTTGGAAGTCACAAGGAGCAAAGTATCGT
Source organism: Macadamia integrifolia (assembly GCF_013358625.1). NCBI lineage: Eukaryota > Viridiplantae > Streptophyta > Magnoliopsida > Proteales > Proteaceae > Macadamia > Macadamia integrifolia. The sequence continues at coordinate 31,996 of NC_056568.1, read as the reverse complement.
GATCTTTCTCAGATGGCACGAGATGTGTTGGCTATTCTACTATCTATTGTTGCTTCTGAATCTGTTTTTAGTGCTAGAGGTAGAGTTATTGATAAATACAAAAGTAAGTTATTGCCTACAAATGCTGAAGTGTTGATTTGCCTTTGAGATTGGATGTTCGGAGTAGACTTTAGAGGTAATTTCTTATAATTTAAATATATATTTTTCATCCGTTAAACAAATGTTGTTTCATCGCATTTTTTTGTCATAATCTTAATATCTTACATGTCCTCTTGTTCATTTTGTACACTTTTAAAGCTGAATCAGTTGATGATGCCAGTGATTTGGCTAATGCTTTGGGGGATGTGTTGTCTTTGGATGTGAGTGGTGATACTAATATTACAGCAGAACCTACACAAAGATCTTCTAATGCCTCTACTGCAGCTAATGTTTAGTCTGTTAGGTGAAATTCCACGAGTAATATCATTCTTATTCTTTGATTATGACACATTTGCTATCTTTTATCTTTACATTTACTAATGTTTATGCTTCATCTATTTTCTATTAGGTGGGATTGATGTTGAAGCACTCCAGGTTTGATGAAATCAGGATATTTTTGGGTCATGTATCTAAATATTTAACTTTGGGGATGTCTGGATACGAATTTAAGATTTTTTGTGATATTTCTAAATATTTTAATTATGGGATGCTTGGATAAGGATTTAGGACTTTTTATGATTCTAAATATTTTAATTGTGGGATGCTTGGACAAGGATTTAGGACTTTTTATGATTCTAAATATTTTAATTGTGGGATGCTTGGATAAGGATTTAAGATTTTTATGATGTTTCTAAATATTTTAATTATGAGGATGTTGGATCAAATTTATGGATTTTTTGTGATGTTTTTAAATATTTTTTATTGTAAAGATGCTTGCAGGATCATGATGGATCAGAATTTTGGTGTCTTTGTTGAATTTCCATTGACATCATTTAACTGTTAGAATAGGTATTCATGGAGAAGGGTAATTAAGAGAATATTTGAATTATAGATAGATGAATATATTTGAATGAGAGTAAATGAATTTGCAATCAACAAGCTCGGTTATTATAAGTCAAACTGTTCAAAAGTTTTACAAATATTTGATTACTCGTTCGGTTAAAGTGAAGTAGCATAAAAAAAAAATGAAATGGTTGGTCTTGAGTCACTTGACTCTTGATTTCTTATCATTTTTTGGGACTAGCATGAGTGGGCTGGAATATAAGAGCACATTTTAAAGAGGGACCGTTTAAAAAAAGGTTAAAGCCTGTTTAACATTAAACATGTCTATAGCCCGGTTAAGGCCCGACTAAAGCCCGATTAAGGCTTGATTTTAATAGCCCGAGACCGATCGACCGAATATAAAGCTTACCATGCCCTCACTAACTAATCCCGATTAGTTAAATGGGTGGACATGGTGTAGTCTTTGAAAGTCTTCAAGCTTGATTAAGCCCGATCGAAATTGGATAGGCCCGATCGATTGACACCCCAAACTGGACCTACATCTAGCTTTTCTGTAAAGACCATTCAGATAGATCCCTTGTCTTCAGATGCTTCTTGGGTCTAGAGAAAGATTTTGAATCTCAGGCCCCTTGCCTTAAGCAATATCACCTCATTGATTGACGATGGATCTTGCACTAGACTTTGGTTGGATCACCGGCACCCTCTTGCTATCCTTCTTCCTTTAGTTGTTTATAGATCTATCTAAAGTTTGGTTTCTAACAGAATGGCCATGGTCATTGACATCATCCAGGGTGATGCATGGGCTCCTCCCATCTCTTTGGCTCAGTTTGCCCCCATGGTTTGGGCTCTTGGCTTCTCCAAGGTCTCCTTCTGGTAGGGGAGATCATGTTATGTTGTTTGCATCCTCTTCGGGTCTTTTCAATTTGAAGTCTGCTTGGAATCTCCTCAGATCTTGTGGTCCAATTGTTCTATGGCACAAATTGGTTTGGTTCAGTGGGTAGCAACCCATCTTGGGCATGGCATAGTGTAATTGAGAGTCAAAAACTTCTTGAAATGGGATTGTGTTGGAAGCTTGGCGTGGGAGATACAATCAACATTTGGACTGATCAGTGGCTCCGCTCATCTCCTGATTTCAAGATCCATCATGTGAAACCTCTAAACTACCCCTTGGAGTTTGTTTTAGAACCTATTGACCAAGACTCTAGAAGATGGAAGGTGTCTCAATTGAATGAATGGTTTCATCCTCATAATATTTCCAACATTCTTAGCTTTCCCGTCCCTCTTTTTCCTAATGACGATTGTCAAGTATGGGTGCCTCTAAGGATGGAGTCTTTTTCGTCAAGTCCACTTATTTCCTTCTTTGTTTGAGTAGAAAGCGATCGATGGAAAATCATCCTTCTTCTTGTTCAATTGGGAGATGGAAATCAACCTCAAAGTCTGTCTGGAACTCCATATGGAAAAGTCATTCTTTACCGAAGATCAAGTCCTTAATGTGGCATATGTGTGCAGATGGTCTCACTATTGGTGATGCTTTTGAAAGAAAAAATATGATGATTGATGGTTGTTGCCCCTGCTGTAACGGCCTAGTTGAAATCCCTGACCACATCTTCTTATCATGCCCTTTCGCCAAAGCAGCTTGGTATGGATTACCAATGGCTTTGAAAATCTCTGATGATGAGGAGCCTTCAGTCCAACATTGGATCTCTCAGTGGTTGAACTTTAATAGGTTCATAAAAGAGAAAGCTCGTTATTTTGCGACATTGAGCTCTTTTATTTTCTAGTTCCTTGGTTGGTGAGGAACAATCTGGTTTTTGGGAGGAAATGTTGGAGCCTTATGGAGATAATTCAAGCGGCTTCGCTTGCTGCTGCTGCTAGGTCTAATGTTTTCTCTCGTCTTCCCTTTTTGACCCGCCCTATTACCTTGGAGAAAAGTTGGAACCTCCCTCCCTACCCGTTGATGAAACTAAATTTGGATGCTGCACGGATTCAAAGAGTGGAGGAATTGGTATCTATTCACAACCATGAGGGGAATCCAATTATTTCTGTCTCGGATGGGTTAGCTTGTGGTAGTGCTCTGGAAGGTGAGGCTCTGGCCTTTGCATGGGACTTCTCAAATGTATTTCAGATGGTGTCCCCGTCATCCTAGTTGAAATTGAATGTAAGGAGCTTACGAACCATCTTTCTAGCCAAACCAAGGTGATCCCCCTCTCCATTCAGAGTATTTTGGATGACATTCATTTCCTTTAGAATGTATTTTCAAGCTGAAAGTTTTCTTTTATTCCTAGGGAGTCAAACTCTGTTGCCGATTCCTTAGCACAGAAGGCCATGTTCGAATTGTGTAGGACAATTTGGCCGTTATCCACTGTGTGGTTAAAGGAGCCTTTTAACCCTTCTGCTTCGTGCCCCTCTTGTGTTAATGAATAGTCCGTTTCTTACCAAAAAAAAAAGATTGGTTTGGTTCCCTTCCCACATGCCCCACCATGGCTTCACAGTTTGGAGAGCTCTTACTTATTACCTCCCAAAGCAGTGAGAGAGAAAGAGAGAGAGAGAGAGAGAGAGAGAGAGAGAGAGAGAGAGAGAGAAGAAAATTAGAGCAGCGACAAGAATCCAGAGACCTACAAAAGCTTTCCTAGGCTGCTCGTTGTCTTGGGAGGCAGAGGGAACTGATTCGGGGACTTGAAGAGTCTGACATTGTTTTCTTTTCTCGATAATGTTTGTTCAGAATTGAGAACGAAAGCATGAGAGAGACTCTCAAAAACGATAAAAGAGAGAGGCTAGACGGAAGTGTGCGCTGTAGTTAGTAGAGGGTTAAAAAATAACAGGTCGTCGGAGCTTCCTTGTCAGAATTGAATCCATCAATCAGATATTGAAAGAAGACAGAGGAACCCTAACTAATTCCATCATCGATTTGGGAACTTAAAATGAAGGGCACAATGGTAAGTGCACCTTCTTCAATGGTAATTTGGGCATTTAGTAAATTTTAACTCCCATTTAACTCCCTAACATCATCACTTGATGTGAATCAACTAATGGAGTGGAATTTTAAGTGTAATTTCATTTTCAAAATTAGGAATAAACCCGTTGTTATTAAGAAACAAGGAGGTTATATGAGGGTAGCGGCCGAAAAACGACGTCTTATCTCTCCTCTCCCCTTTGTGGGGGAAAGAAGAAAAGGACTTGCATTTTATTCCATCCTCTCTCCTCTCTTTCTCTTTCATAAGGGAGGGGTATGTCATGTGTGCTTATCCTGCGGGCCCCGCACCGCCTTATCGTCACTCAGAGATACATGGAGGCATGTTTCGTAAGAGTTTAAAGTTCGTCATTCGAGACAAGGATTTGATGATGATCCAATAAGGGGATCGAGATGGTGCAAAAGGGTTTAGAGTTGCCACCTAGGATAATGAGCCTAGGACCCGGGGTGGGCCCAATTCCTCAGAAAAGGGTCCGAAATGTTGGTCTGGTCCAAAGATTTAGGGTAAGTGTTAGGTTATAGAATTGGGAAGTTTTTAGGCACCCAATCCGTCCAGTTTAACCGATCTTCCTACTAGATGCTTAAGAATGAACATTTTCCACAATTAATCCTATTCCGTATGCATGGCTAAGTTATCACACACATATATATATATTGACTGAATTTAAATGACTATGTACATTAAACAAGGTCCATATAAAGTCTACATTGTGCTAATTCTGTTGAGAAATTATACCTGAGCTTGACCCCTGTTTCTAGTCAAGAGGGTGGACCCCCTGGTTGATGCTAGTACGAACTTTCTTGTGGATTCTCCCAACTCAGGGGAAGACGGTCTTGGCCTTCAGCTTCCTTCCTCGAGAGATGCTGACTGTGATACTATTCGGGTAGACTTCCAGCTAGGAATGGTTACTTTCGAATTTTAGTTGAGGTGGCACTCTGACAAAGCTTCTACTGGGGATAGGCTATGGGAGGGCTAGGATGAGGTGGCAATCGGACAAAGCTTCCGCTGGGGATAGGCTATGGGAGGGCTAGGATGACGTGGCACTTGGATAAAGCTTCTGCTGGGGATAGGCTATGGGAGGGCTAGGCTGAGGACTCAGACAGAGCTTCCACTGGGGATAAGCTATCGGAGGGCTAAGCTAAAGTGGCACTCGAACAAGACTTCCGCTGGGGATAGGCTATCGAAGGTCTAGGAGGAACTTTTCCTAAAAATCTCACTCAAAGGAAGCAAAGGATTGAAGAGTCCCGAAGGCCCGAAGAACACCTCGAATCTTGTGAAGGTCTCTCCAAAGACTTGGAAAACCTCAAGGGGGAAAGGGAAGGAGAGAGGGAAGAGCTTCATTACTATGGGTATGGTGAGGTTGTGTTATGGTGTGTAAAATCCAAAGGAGGGGTGTATTTATAGAATTTTATAATCAATAGGGAGGAGAGAAAAAAAGTTTTCTAAACCAATGGGGTGAAAGTAATAAATTTTAGACCAATGGGGTGGAGGGTAATTTTCCATAGCCAATGGGGTGAAAGGTAATTTTTTTAGACCAATCATGGGAAAAGATTCATTTTTGGATCAATAGGAGGCCACAGTGTAGGGTACGCTAGCAGGGCAGTGTAGGGTACACAAGCGGGTGAAGAGGGAATTCCTTCTCTGATCCGATCATTGGAAGGGGGATTCTGATCAATAACAGGAATGGCGGAGGTCACAGCAGAGATGCGGAAGCTTTTGCAGAGCTGCTGGAGGTCCAGCAGGGTGGTGGGGCTCCAGCATGGGTGTTGGGGCTCCAACAGAGGCATTGGAGCTCCAACAGTGGTGCTGGGGCTCTAATAGTGGTGTTGGTGCTCCGATGGTGGTGCTGGGGCTTCGATATGAGTGCGGGAACTCAGACATGGGTGCTCTGACTCGATTGGGTATGCGCGAGGCTCGATCGAGTACACGTAGGGCTTGGCCGTGTGCACGTGGGGCTTGGCCGTGTGCACATTGGGCTTGGTTGAGTGCACGTGGGGCTTGGTTGTGTGCACGAGGGGCTTGGTTGGGTGCACACAGGGCTTGGTTGGGTGCACACGGGGCTTGCATGGGTGGGGTTTGGGCACTCAAGGCAAGGCATGAGGGCTCATATGGGCATTTGGGCACTCAAGGCAAGGCATGGGTGCTTGCATGGGTAGGGTTTGGACACTTAAAGTGCGATTTTTGGGAATGCTTATGGGAGATCCGATGGTTCGATTTTGACGTACCATATATCGTTGGAATTGTAATTTCGAGTACTATGCATCTGTTCAGTCGCTTTGACTAGATTCTTTCGTATATGAAATGCCATAATTGGACACCTCTTTTCTCTCGCACGGGTTTTTTGGAAATTTTAAGCAGGTATGGAATGCTTCTTGAAATAGTTACCTCAATCAATTATCATCTTTATTGATCAGAAGTGAAAGGTTGCGTCTAAGATCTGTAAGTCATCATAGCCTGGGGAGGGTGACAAAATTGGGTGTCTACACAATGCCCCTGTTTAGCCAAGGCCTGTGCCAATAGCCGAATGGCAAAGAAAAGAACTACCACATTTTTGTCACCCAGAGCATATACTGCCATCATATTGCTCATCATTGACGGAGTTGAAAATATAACAAGTTATATCTCTTAACTACTTTAAAGTTTAGGACTTACCTGAGCTACCGATTACATGAAAGAAATTCGTTGCTCTTCCAATCCTATAAAAGATGTTAGTACTTCATTTTTGGATTTTCCTTAGTTGGGCTTCACATGTGCCAATTCAAAGAATTTGGTCTCCAGGCTGGGTCTTTCGAACTAATCTGGACTATCTGGGACCAATGATTGCAAGAGAGGAATTCATTGCTCTTCCAATCTTGCAACAGGCAAAAACATTTGATTCTTGAATTTTCCTTAGTTGGGCTGCACATGTGCCAGTTCAGGGAATTTGGTCTCCATGCTGGGTCTTTCGAACCAATCTAGGCTATTTGGTCTTCCAGGAGGGTTCTTTCGAACCGGTCTAGGCTATCTGGTCTTCCAGGCAGGTTCTTTCGAAACGATCTGTGCTATCTAGTCTTTCAGACTTGTTCTTTCAAATCGGTCTGGGCTATCTAGTACTGTCAATTATAGGAATGAAATTCGCTGCTCTTTTAGCCCTGTAAAAGACATTAATAATTGATTCTTGATTTTTGACCTTTGATTCTTCTTTGGATTTCTAATCTTTTAGACTTTTGAATTGGAATCTTGAATTTTGACTTCTTGATTCGGTCTTTTGATTTGGAATCTTGACTTTTGCTTGTTGATTTGAACTTTGAATTTTAACTCTTGATTTGGAATCTTGATTTTAGCTTTTTTATTTGAACTTTGAATTTTGACTCTTATTTTACCTTCCACTTTCATCTACCACTTTTACTTTCATATGTTTTATCTACCAAGTAGATTTCCATGTGATCCCAATTTTACCTACCATGAGAATTTATTTTGAATTTCATTTTTTGGTGTTAAGAACCTTAGAATTAGAATCAAAACTCTTTTTTCTTTTTTTTTTGGGTGGAGGACGAATTTTTTAACCATAAAATGGTCCCCCCCCCACCTCCTGTTCACTCACTATTCTGAGTTTACCGAGTTTGGAACGATTCGTCAGTGGGTGAACACGGATTTTTTAGTTTCTTAAAAGATTCGAAGTTCTTCGCATTTCCTCGGGTTTTCTTCGAGTTTTCCTTTGAAGTTCTTCATAGTTCTTGTGGAGGGGCCATTTGGAGAATTTGAAGTCTTTCTGGGCCTCCTTGCAAATTGAGAAAATTTAGGGGTTCCTTGCAATTTTTGAAACTTTCTAGGGTTCTTTACAATTTGTGAAACTTTCTGAGGTTCCTTACAATTTTTGAAACATGGCTGATAGGAGAAAGAGGAGGACTCCAGGAGAGATCCGACTGGGTATTGGAGAGAGATGCAGTACAACCTCCCAAGGGGATGATAGCCTCGCGGACTGGTACCTCAGACGGACACTTTCCCAGACTCGGAACCACATTTGTAATGCAGCATGAGGCAAATGGGTAAGTTTTCCCCTTTCCTTTTATTTATTCATTTTTTGTTCAACCATCATTTTTTTTTTGTTCATATTTTGCATTTATTTACTTTTTGTTCATTTTCTTTGCATTTATTCATTTTTCGTTTATTTTTTGCATTTATTCATTTTTTGTTTATTTTCTTTGCATTTATTTTAGGAACATGAAGATAGAACACCTCCCACATTGGCCAGGTATGGCCATCCTAATGTTGTTTGGGAGTGGTATGAGATGCTCTCCCATAGAGCACATAGGCAAGTAGATTCCACTTACCTGTGCCGCTTGGCCTTAATGGAGACCATGAAATTCAGCTTGGCGATGCAGAAGCTTTGGTGGAGAGGTGATGGCCGAGCACCCATTATTTTCATCTTCCCACCAGTGAGATCACTATCACTCCCTTGTGCTTTTATACCTTGACTGGCATACCCTTTGGAGGGAGGCCTCTATTGATTCCCGAGACATTGCCAGCTGGGGAGTTCACAGAGTAGATGGACATTGAGATTTCGGACACTGATACACATATCCAATTGGGTGTGATCACTGCCTATTGGATGAGGAGGGACTTGAGCGTGAATCTGGGTAACCTTACACAGGTAACCCACTCCTTCCTATTTTTTTTCGTGGCCTAGTGCCTTTTTAGTGATCTCCGGGGTGGATTGGACATCCGTATGGCTGCCCTCTTCTGAAATTCTGCGGACCTTGAACCTGTTGGCATATGGGTATCGAGGCCTCAAGGGGGCAGGCTACATTCTCCAAGTAACCTTGCTCATCGCTCTTTTTTGGATGATCTCACAGAGGTAAGCCATACTTAGTATCAAGTTTTTTCTTTGATTTGTGTTGTACTTACTTCTTCTTCACTTTGCAGGTCAACTGGAGGCTATTCCGAGGTTTCCAACTCTTCAACCCTGATGAGTTTGCTCGAGCCAAGCGCCTGCCTCTTAGTTAGGGGCTATTCAAGGGTATCTGGGGCCATGCCTAGTATCTAGAGGAGTGTGTTACTCCTCAGTGGTCCGATCGCACTGTACTCTCTTCTCCTTGTTATCCTCCATTGACCATGCTTTGCCCTAAGCATCTTCCTGAGAGTGAGATGGAGATATGGGCCAAAGGAGTATGGGATGACTCCTTCCTAGATCAAAAGAGGGATTATGAAGCCTTTCTCGAGGAGGAGACAGTCTGCGCTCTATTTGGTCCCAGGGGTCCACTGGTATGTTTCCTTTCTGAAACATTTTTCATATTTCAAATTCTTCTCCTTTTTGATGATGTTCTTTAAGTGGAGGGCACGACATGTGGCTCCCCCTCCTACTCAGGCATGAATAGGCACTGCCTCCTCATCTCAAATTGAGGTTTCCATTATTGTGAGGGGACCTCTTCGAATGGCTGTCAACCCCTTTAGTGGTTTCCCGGGCTGGTCCTATCCTAGTGCAATGCGTCTAGGCATTCCTAAGCTTTTGGAGTGCAAAGTGGATAGAGATGCCTCCCTTGGACTTCCTATCTCATATGAATGTGTGAATATCAAAACACCCCTTGTTTAACTTATTCTTGAATCTTTTGACTGACATGTATGTTCTCTGGTGTCTCTAGAGCTCTATGCCAAACTAAGGAGGATGCATCAGAGTTTGTCAGAGGTTGTGTTCGAGAGGGTACCCTTTTGTCCTTAATCTCTTTCCTCTTTGGTTGCTTCTTTTCTTGATCATTCTTTATGTTCCCCAAGGAAAGGGAGAACAATTCCTTGAAGAGGCAGGTTAGCTCCTATTGACAGGAGAATGCCCATCTGTGGAGGCAAATTGAGGACCAGGCACAGAGGTTGGTGAGTTTAGGATTGGGACCCTCTAGTTCTGCGGCCTTCCATAAGGATGATGCTGAGCATGGCTTAGATGATGACTTTGACCCATAGGGATTTGTTCCTGTATTTCTTGTAAACACAAACATATGTATTTTCTTTTTCCTTTTTTTTTTCCTCCCCTTATTTGTTTTCATCTTATTATGGCATCTTATGAATGAAAACTTATCTTTGGCACAAAAAAATTCTCTTTTTTTTTTTTTTTTTTTTTTGTTTTGTTTATGGTTTGAGATGTTTAGGCATAATCAATTCCACAACTCAATTCTTCATTAGAATAATCGAGATGACATGAAAATCCAAATATTCCTTCATTCTACTACGAAGTGAATTACATGAAAATGACCTTTCTACCATAGACAAGATAGATAAGTAACAATGTGGGGAGACAACTTTTGGGTGGGTGAAAGTTCACTAACTCTTCCGAGTCCATCGTCTTGAGCCTGTATTGTCGGCCAATGTATGCAGGCAAATAAAAGAACGTGTGAGTCAATCCCATCAACCTGACATAGTTGTAGCCAGG
>NC_056568.1:0-21543 GCF_013358625.1 Macadamia integrifolia | reverse complement strand
AGGGAGAGAGAGAGAGAGAGAGAGAGAGAGAGAGAGAGAGAGAGATAAGGGGGCAATTTTAGTGTAGAGGAGAGACGTGAGAGAGATTTTATATATAATAAAAAAAAATTAATTAAATTAGATTTAGGAGGTTTTGAGAGGGAGAAACACAATAGAAATAGTTTTGAGCGGGAAAAGGAAGGTGGGGAAACAAAAAACATAAAAAAATTAAGAAACTTTTCTCACGTCTAAAATTCTTAAATTTAAGATTATTTTTATAACAAAAAATTTAAATGTATTTTGGCATTGATTGGCAATAAGAATAAAATTGCAATTGCTTGAAATCAATAACTCTATATGATTTTTGGCTACGGTAGTGTTTCAACTGTCGCCAAATATAAATGATTACATTTGATAATAAGATATTAGGTGACGATAGAAAATTTACCATTGTCTAAGATGTTATTTCACTACGGCATTAAAAAATTCCGTCGCTTTAAATAATTTTTTGTAACATTTAAATTTAACCCGCCGTTATAAAAGGATGTTGCTACGGTATTTTTCGTTGTTGAAAATTTTTTTTGGCAACGAGTATTATTTTACAGTAAATGTATTAGGCAACGGTATTCATTTTACGGTTGCTATATATTATATTTGGCGACAATAGTATTTTTTTACCGTCGCCACAAATGCGTTTTCTTGTAGTGAATATTACAAGACAAACATGCCACCAAGAAGAACTAAGCTCCAAACAAATAAAAGAAAAAGAATCAAAGCATCAATCCAAGAACTACTGAATAATCAAATGTAGATCTCCCAAAAAAGGAGCAATAACGAGCGTACATTGTGATCTTTCAAAATATATCATATTTTCCAATTGGTAGAGAAAAGAAAATAAGGGGCAAACCTAATATGGTGATTTTTCTCCCTACGCAAAGCAGTAATTCGAGTGTCTTCCTAATGAAGCTCCTCCGTTATTTGTTTTAAATCTGACACTTCCTCCTAATTATGCTTCATCTCAGAATCTACTACTCGAGAAAAATCATCTAAGGAGGTTTAAGAGAGATCATCTAAAGAGGCTGCATGCCATCCAAATTATGAAGGATTGAATTTCCCTCATCTGATTCTAAACTCTCTATATGGAATGGGATTATCATCCACATTTGCAAGCCGAGTCAAAAAATGTTAACGGATTGAGCCAAGATATTAATCATAGAGGATTCCTTTATAAGAGTAAGACTGTTGTTTCACCAAGTGTGGTGACATGTGCAAAATGTTTAAATTTTGGAAAATCAGGTTTTAAGCAATGATGGATTTTCAAATGCTAGTGACATACTTGATTTTGGCGAACCCAACATTGAAGCCTCTCTCTTACCCGCGGCTGCAATTCCTTCTCAAAGGGCCAGTATCTTGGTGGAGGTCTACAAGGTATGATGAGGCTTTCTTAGGAAGGCCCATCCATGCAACAATCCTTATTCAATTATCATTGTTCACCTCTGAAGCATGGTTTCAAGTATTGGTATCGTATCGGTATTAGTTGAGACCGATCTCCAACCCTTGATCGATCTGAATCAGTTATTCGTATCGTTTCAAGGGTAAAAAAGTAAAAAAATCATACTTCTAAAAATCAAAGAGATAAAAATGACCAATACTGACCAATTCTCTCCGATACGAAGAACTAAATCCATGCTCTGAAGTCTGAACTTTGAAATGCACTATGAGCAGTGATATTATTTGATAAAATAAAGTATCGAAGGAAAGTAAAGAGGGATTAAAAAAAGGAAGGGTTGTAGCAGCTTTGACTTGATGAGCTGGTGCCAAGAGTAGGTCATGGAATCGAATCTTGTCATATAGGGAATTTATTTAAAAAAAAATGGAGAAGGTGAAGGAGTCGAATCTTCTCATATAGTGAATTTATTTTTAAAAAAATGGAAAAGGTGAAGAAAGGAATGAAAACTCAGAAATATACACAGAGAGAGACGCAAATGCATTGAGTGGAGACTAGAGAGAGACATTAAAAACAGAGTAGAGCAATATAGCATGGTTTCCGAACATATACAAGTTGGCAACGCTTGCGAGGGCTTCGACCAATTTTAAAAAGAGAACACAAGTTATCTGATAACAAGTAATTCGATTTGAATGATTCCAACTTAAAAATCGAAATCAAATTAAAAGATTCTTTATTTTTAATTTCGGTTTCATATTGAAAAGCCCAATTTTTTGTTTTCGTGAAAATTGTTTGTAACCTCACCGCTCTCACTACAGACAATTTGAACTCCACCTTTTGTCGTTAGTCTTCCATTTTTTTCCTATGCAAGTGGTGAAAAAATTATAATATTGCCATAGGGTTAGAAGGTAGTTGCATCGAAACTTCGTGCCAATTTCATTTTTAAGTTTAGTCTTAAAAAATACATTTGATCCAACGATAAGGTTCAATGATTGGCAAGATTTAATCATACACCTCGCACATTGGATAATTACTGCACCTCACCAAAGACACTTTTAACACCCCGAACCTGTCCAGTGGGTACACCGAACCTTCGTGCAAATTTCACTTTAGACTTTAGTCTTAAAAGATATACTTGATCCAACTGTAAAGTTCAATCGCTGGAAGAATTCCCGATACACCTCAAGCATTGGATAACCCTCCACCTCACCGTAGACACTTTTAACACCCCGAACCTGTCCGGCAGGTACACACTTTATCACTTGACACCCCCCCACCCGGCCCCCCAAAAAATAAAAAATTACACACTTTATCAAGTTTTAGTCTTATCTTGTACTGTCTAAACGTGATGTTGTTGGTTTTTGAAATCCCATTTTCTTGAAAACCTCACCATTTGCAGATTAAAATAACTCAAAATCAAAGAACCTTTTTTTTTTTTGTTTTAAACAAAGACCCTCAGGCCTCGAGTTGACGAAGACTTCAAGCTCTATATCATTTCTCCTCTTCTGTTGTTGTTCTTGCGAGTCGACTACTGAGAAAACAACTGATCAGATCCAAGTTTCTGCTCGTAGATCTCAAATCATCTTTGAAAGGGAGAGAAAAAAATGTTGACTCTCAGGGTTGTAGGAGGGCTTGTCATCGTTCTTCTTCTAAAGAAACTCTTCGACAAAATAACTGATGCTTCTGCAAAGGCTAAGAACGACGCAGGAACTTCATCTGCCACACAAGAGTGCGTTCCCGATTCCTCTTCACCGCTTCCCGCTTCTGGACAGAACGAGGCAGCAGCATCAACTGCCACACAGGAGAGTGATTCCCCTTCTTCTTCTTCACCGCTTCCCTCTTCTGGAAGGAACGACGCAGCATCATCATCATCTGCCACACAAGAGTGCGGTTCCTCTTCTTCTTCTTCATCGCTTCCCACTTCTGGGTGGGATTACGAGGTGTTCTTGAGCTTTAGAGGTAAGGACACCCGCACCAACTTCACCGACCACCTCTACAACGCTCTTCTCGGTATTGGAATCCGCACGTTCAGGGACAACGAAGAACTCCGAATCGGACAAAAGATCGATGAGAAGCTTCGCTCTGCGATCCACCAGTCCAAAATCGCCATTGTCATCTTCTCAAAAGACTTTGCTTCCAGCAAATGGTGCCTCGGTGAAGTTGCAGAGATTGCGGAGTGCATGAAATTAGAGAGAGGCCAAAGAAAAATGAGAGTGATGCCCGTTTTCTACCATGTAGATCCATCTGTCGTCCGAAACCAGACTCCTGGTAGCTCCTATGGGAATGCTTTTCAGGAGCACAAGAATAATTTCGACAAGGATACCGTAGAGGTGTGGAAGAAGGCTCTGAAAGAGGTTGGTGGATTGAAAGGATGGGATCTGAAGAATTCTGCTTATGGGTAAGTCCGATCAACACTCCTCTTACCTTTCTTTTTTTTTTTAGGTAAAGACACTTACCTTAATAGCTAATATTTTAAAACTCGGTGGTGGGCACGAGTTCGGATCAGGTCTTCGTATGCTTGTTCCGTGTTTCATTTACAATTGGACTCCATTCAAAATAAAAATCAATTAAAAGAAGAGAGCTTAATTGGAATCTAAGTGTAGATCAAACATTGTAGGAGAATTATTCTCATACGAGGACCTGATCCATACTCAGTGGGCACTGGGTCAATCTTCATTGATTCGGATTGGAATCAGTAGGTATTTGCCAGAATCAGCCTGACCAAAGAAAATGGAATCGGAGAAAAAATATGGTTTTTTTTTTTTGGTTCACAAAAATGGTTTTGGTTGTATTTAATATAATTTATGGAGCTTGTTTCTATTTAAAAAAAAAGAAAATTGATAAAATACAAAACAAAAAGAGATCAAGAGTCATTTATATGTTTTAGTCAAAATTGATTTTCATTTATTTTTGCTCAGTGTGCGCTTAAAATCCCAACATGAAGGGGTAAAGTAATCATTTGCTTTGTAATTAGAAATCCAAGTCCCTTGCCCCCTCTTTTTCAGTTCAAAATGAAGAAAGAGGTTTATAAGAAAGATGGGCGAAGGGACATCTCTTCACCCAGTTGTTCGAAAAATCATTGTGCACATAGGGATACCAAACTATTTCTCACAAAAAAACCATTTTTCTTAAGTAGTTACCACCATTTTTATGTACTTTTGATAAAAAAAAAATGATTTTTATTAAATAGGTAAAATAGAAAAGAAAAATGATATCAAGAAGGCCTTTTAAGACAATGACTTGAGATTTCAATTTTTATCATTAAGGAGATGACACCAAAAGGTAATCTTTTCAATCTTTTTCTCATTTTTCATTTCCTTCAACTTATTGGGAGGAAGTCGGAAGGGGATTTCGTTGATTCTGATTCGATTCAGGCAAATCTGTTGATTTTGTATCAAATTTTTAAACAATGTTTATTTTTTTCTGGTACAAGTTTAAAGTTTTTACCAGAAAAGAATTTGGAACTTTCAAGTCAATTTTTTATACTTATGGTTTTCCAATAGCAAGTAAGGGCTTGGTACAACAATGAGGTTGTTCCATTGCTACGTAATGGCAGAAGCCTCGTGCACTGGGTACATCTTTTTATGGTTCCCATTTTTCTTTGAGCTGGATAACTGATTCACTACCAATCTGGGCAACTTGGGTTTGAATTGATTACTGCCAATATGCTCCCTAGTTTAGATCCCTGTATCTTTGGTCCGTAAAATGTATTGAGATATTCGAATGATAATTAGATGTGAAATTGGACATTAAACACAGTCTCTTAGTGAATCTCCATCCCACCGTAGCAACATCAAGGATCCTATTTGTCTTGCAATCCAATTTTGCTTATTTGATTTTTGCGATGTTGCCAAGTATGCGATATTAATGTGCTACTGGTTATTCTTCACCCAATTTTGATTTTTCTGAGCTAAGGTCATTGGAAAGTTTTTCTTCGCTTCTCATTCCTTCATCCTTAACCTTGAATAGTGTTTTGAAAGAGATTAAGAATTTGTGGTACCTTGGTTCCCTTCATTACAAGGCCTAAGATTTCAATTGTGCACAATATAGGTTTTTCCACATTGTTGATAAACCTGGCTAGAAATTGTATCAGTCTACTGTTTGGTTGTAAGGGAAATTAAAAAGAAGGGAAGTAAAATTTTTATACTTAAAAAAGAAATATATGTAATCATTACCCCATAACTTTGATTGTATGTAAGGTTTTATGAGTTATTCCTTGTCTAGTAACCGATCAAGGGGGATGTGTCTCCTTCAACTCTGTTTTCTTTAATCTGCGATCAATAGAATTTTGAAAGATCAATTATGACCCTAAAGTTTAAGGTTTAAAAAAAAAAAAAAGTATATGTGGAGTTTATTTGTCTATGTTTTTGGATGACATAAGTTCCATACAATATCTGTGACACCTGTCCCATTAGACTTGGGATCATTACCAATTCCATAGCTCTTGCCCCGCTTTAGCTCATAGTTCCATGGTTTAATGTATCTTCAATACGATACGATATCTTTTGATACGTATCTTAAATTTAGCCAATCAATACGGTGATCGATATTAATATTTTAATCCTTGATCTTCAGCATGTCTTATGTATCTCCGATACATATTTTAAATTTAGGTGATTGATACTGAAACCATTAATCCTTGCATAGTTCAATACCCCGGTAGAAAACTGTACTAATTCTTTGTGATGCTCATTTTTGTATTTATAAATAGCTCCCCAACAACCGAGTAAGGAAATATATATCAATTATTTGATGTGTAGCACGGAAATGATAATTGGTATTTCTATCAATAGTTCTTAGTTTTTATTATTTGTTTTTTACATTTATTAGGTTTTTTTTCTAATATAATAGTTTTGGATATTTTGGCGTCATTTTAGTAGTCATTCCCGGTAAGGAAGAACGATTTAGGGCCAGAACAATGTGAAATCTTTTTAGTTCGTCACCCCTCCCTAGCCTTGGCCCTTTTGGCTATTATTCTTTTACCAACTCAAATGTTTTAGCACCCCATAATTCTTTCTTTACTGTTAAATATTTGGGGTGAGAATCCATTAGAAGAATGCAATAAAATATCACTAATTCACTTTTTTTGTAATGCTAGACTAGAAAATTTAAGTTCACAAATATTTCCTCCATGTTCAATTGTTATGATTTTTTTTTTAATCCAACTTTTTTATTTTCCTCATTACTTGATTTATGCAGGTATGAAGGGAATTTAATAAAATTAATTGTTCAAGAAGTTTGGAGCGAATTAATAAAAGGGCCCTTGACTATTTCTGACGACATAGTCGGAATCCATTCTCATTTAGAAAATATGATGAAGTTGCTAAACATTGGATCTAATGATAGACGGATTGTGGGTATTTGTGGCTTAGGTGGCATTGGTAAGACAACAATTTCCAGGTGTGTGTACAATGCAATATATTCTCACTTTCAAGGATGTAGCTTTATAGCAAATGTTCGAGAAACTTTCGAAACAGGGGCAGCTGTTGTCCGTTTGCAAAGTCTACTTCTCACTAATATCTTGAACCTAAAGGATCCAAACATTGATAGCATTGATCAAGGAATTCATGTGATTAGGCAAAGATTATCCAATAAGAAAGTTCTTATTGTTCTTGATGATGTGGATGGAAATATTGATTTAAAAGAAATAATTGGGAAGCGTGATTGGTTTGGTTTTGGAAGTAAGATTATTATTACGACCAGGGATAGCCATATCTTAAGGCTTCTTGAAGTAGATGGAATTTATGAGCCCAATGAAATGGATTTAGATCAATCTCTTAAACTCTTCAGCAAACATGCCTTCAAAATGGATGAACCTCCAAAAAATTATTTGGATCTCTCAAAAAAAGTAGTAAAAACTACTGGAGGACTTCCTTTGGCTGTTGAGGTTATAGGTTCAGCTTTATTTGGCAGTGAAGAACCAGTATGGAATGACACAATAAAGAAGTTAGCCAAAATTCCACATTATCAAGTGCAGAAGAAGTTGAGAATAAGTTATGATGGATTAATTCATGAAGAGAAAGCTATATTTCTTGATATTGCTTGTTTCTTTATTGGAATGGATAAGAATATTGCATGTTACATATGGGATGGCTGTGAATTTTTCCCTGAAGTAGGAATTGAAATTCTTCGCCAAAAGTCATTGATTAAGATTGGGGAAGAAAATGAGTTAATAATGCATGATCAGCTAAGAGATCTTGGAAGGGAAATTGTTCGTCAAGAAAACCATAAGAAAGTTGGGAAACGTAGTAGATTGTGGTCGCATGAGGACGTATTGAAAGTGTTGACTACTCGAAAGGTTGGTCCATTATAACATTGACCCACTCAAACTAGAGGCTGATCAAACTTTGTGAATATTACTAAATTTGGTTTTCATGACTATCTTTCATACTTATTTTAAGGTTCTTTGTTTTGCAGGGAACTGGGAAAGTTGAAGGACTTTGTATTACCTTCCGTGATAAGGCAAATAGCCAATGTGTGTGGAGTGAAGGATTTGAGGCAATGACTGAGCTAAGGTTACTTCAGGTCGATTATGCAAAGGTCGCTGGTAAATTTATGCATTCTTTTTCAGAAGTGAGATGGCTTAGTTTGAAAAGATGCCCTATACAATTTACACAAACCAATCTAGGGAAATTGTGTGTTCTTGATCTATCAGATAGTGACATCACAGAAAGCTGGATGGGTTGGAACTCTATCAAGGTCTCAAAGAACTCTTTCTTTTATTTCTTGGATCAACCATAGAATAGGTTTTAAACATCAATTAATATGTGATGAGTTGTTGTTCTGTTATGCGCGCAGGAGGCAAAATCTCTTAAAGTTCTGAACTTGAGTAGTTGTGCTGAGCTATCCCGGACTCCAGACTTGTCAGAAAATGAACATTTGGAGGTACTGATTCTTGAGGACTGTAGAAAGTTGGCTACAATTAACACATCCATTGGTGATCTTAAGAAGTTAGTCACATTGAACTTGAGTGGTTGTGGTGAACTATCCCGGATTCCAGACTTGTCAGAAAATAAAAAATTGAAGGTATTGGTTCTTGAAGACTGTAGAAAATTGTCTACAATTGATGCATCCATTGCTCATCTTAAGAGCTTGGTCATATTGAACATGAAGGGCTGCAGTAGTGAAATTCAACTCCCAACCAGCATTTTTGAGTTAAGTTCTCTCAAAAAAGTTGACATTGGAAATGCTAGAATCAGCCCGTTGCCAGAAGAGCTTGATTCTTCTGCAAAGGTAAAGAATGACACAGCATCATCTGCCACACAAGAGTTCGGTTCCTCTTCTGGAAAAAACGAGGCAGCAGCATCATCTGCCACAAAAGAGTGGGTTTCCGATTCCTCTTCTTCATCGCTCCACACTTCTGGGTGGGATTACGAGGTCTTTCTGAGCTTTAGAAGTGAGGACACTGGTTCCAACTTCACCGATCACCTCTACAACGCCCTCCTCGATATAGGAATCCACACGTTCAGGGATAACGAAGAACTCCGAATCGGAGAAATGATCAGTCCGGCGCTTCGCTCTACAATCCACCAGTCCAAAATCGCCATTGTCATCTTCTCAGAAGACTATGCTTCCAGCAAATGGTGCCTCGGTGAGCTTGCAGAGATTGCGGAGTGCATGAAAGTAAGGAGCCAAGACCAAATAAGAGTGATGCCCGTTTTCTACGATGTAGATCCATCGGAAGTTCGAAACCAGACTGGTTCCTTTGGGAATGCTTTTGTAGACCACGAGAAGAATTTCAACCGAGATACTGTAGAGGGGTGGAAGAATGCTCTGAGAAAGGTTGGTCAATTGGAAGGATGGGATCTGAAGAATACTGCTGGTGGGTTAATAAGGAGGGAACACCAAAAAAAGTGAGTTTTTCTAGATTTTCCTCCGTTTTTTTTTTTTTCCTCATACCATATTGGGTGGAAATCGAAAGGGGGCTTCGTTGATTTTCATTTTGAGAATTTGACTTGGGCATTTCTGCTGATTTTTTTAAACGATGTTAGTAGCCTTTACCTTTTTTGTTTTTTGATTGCATTAGTAGCCTTTACCGGGTCAGGAAGAATTTGAAACTTTCAAGTCAATTTTTTATACTATAGTTGTCCCAATTTTCTTGGTTTTTTTTTTTTTTTTGGAATTTGGTCTATTTTTCTTTGGGCCGAACTCAGCTGATTCATAGTCTTTTAAGAATCGAGAATCAGATCGCTGGATCAGCTGATTTGAATCAGAATTGATTAGGAATTATAGGAACCAATGATAACTAATCCCGATTCTGACCGATCTTAAATGGCCGATTCACGCACAAAAACCCTAGAATCCCTGTGTTATTGGATTTGAGGGCCGATCCTTCGGATCGGAATCAACAGGGACCCACTTCAATCCTGATCCGTCTTTTAAAACTGTTGCCCATTCGGCCTTTACTTGGGATTGGATTGGTACACTGACCAATTAGCTCCGGAAGTTCCGATCTTTTTTTTTTTTTTTTTTCGTTGTACAGATATGGTGGCAGTCGAATGGGGCTTCATTAAACTCAGGCAACTGATTTTAACCTTAACCAATTTGGAAGAATTTATGACTTTCAAGTTAAATTTTTATGTGATAGTTTTCCTTTTTTTCTTGGTTATTGGGAATTTGATGTTTTTTATTTGGGCTGGATCAGTAGCTGTTCACCACCGCCAATTTTCAACTCATTTCTTTTCTTTCTTATTTGAATTATGCAGGTACGAAGGGAAATTAATACAATCAATTGTTCAACAAGTGACGTATGGATTAAGAAATAGTCACTTGACTCTTCCTCACAACATGGTCGGAATGGATGTTCATATAGAAAATATGATGAAGTTGCTAGACATTGGATCTAAAGATAGACAAATTGTGGGTATTCTTGGTTTAGGTGGCATTGGTAAGACAACAATTGCCAAGTGTGTGTATAATACAATCTATCATCATTTTGAAGGATATAGCTTTATAGCAGATGTCCGAGAAACTTCGCAAAGAAAGGGAGGAGTTGTCTATTTGCAAAGTCTACTTCTCACTAATATCTTGAATCGAGAAAATCTACGCATTTCCTGTGTTGATCGAGGAATCATTATGATTAGGCAGAGATTATTCAATAAGAAAGTTCTTATTGTTCTTGATGATGTGGATGAAGTTATGATCTTAAATGCACTAATTGGGAAGTGTGATTGGTTTGGTTTTGGAAGTAAGATTATTATTACAACTAGAGATAGACATGTCTTAAATGTTCTTGAAGTAGATGGAATTTATGAGCCCAATGAAATGGATTTAGATCAATCTCTAACCCTCTTCAGTAAACATGCCTTTCGAATGGACCGACCTCCAGAAAATTTTTTGGGTCTCTCAATGGAAGTGGTAAAAATTGCTGCAGGACTTCCTTCGGCTCTTGAGGTTACAGGTTTATCTTTACTTGGCAAATCAAAACGAGAATGGGAAACCACAGTGAAGAGGTTAACCGAAATTCCAAATAAAGAAGTGCTAGATAGGTTGAAAATAAGTTATGATGAATTAGATGATGTAGAGAGAGATATGTTTCTTGATATTGCTTGTTTTTTTAGTGGAATGGATAAGAATATTGCATGCTACATATGGGATGGCTGTGGATTTTTCCCCACAATAGGAATGAAAATTCTTTGTCAAAAGTTATTTGTTAAGATTGGTGAAGAAGATGAGTTAAAGATGCATGCTCAGCTAAGAGGTCTTGGAAGGGAAATTATTCGTCAAGAAAGCATTAAGGAGGTTGGGAAACGTAGTAGGTTGTGGTCGCATGAGGACGTATTGGAAGTGTTGACTACTCGAAAGGTTGGCTTTCAATAAATGATTAGTACATTTAAAGTTGTGTTTCCAGTCATTGCTTTGATGCTTTGAAAAAATAAGCTAGTTGTATATTTTCAGCTAAAGAAATAGTCCTTAAAAAGTAAGGTTTAACAAACCAAATGGCAGACATGGGTGGGTTCCGGTCCATGTTACAAAGGATCCAACCCCCTCTCACCATCTTTTAGGTTTTTAGTTTCAACCCAATTCAAGAGTGTATTGGAAATCAAAACATAATTAAAGTAGCACACAAATTACCAAAAGTGCCAAAATATGTTATGTTCTGGTATTTTTGAAATCATGTGCAAAATGGCATGCACTCTTTCAATTCTTTAGCATTTTCATAACGAGTTAAAATTGCCCATTATAACATGGACCCACTCATGAAATAATGGTTGACCAAACTTTGTGAATATTACTAAATTTGGTTTTACATGATAACCTTTCATTCTTATTTAAGGTTCCTTGTTTTGTAGGGAACTGGGAAAGTTGAAGGACTCTGTATTACCTTCCATGATGGGTTAAATAATCAATATGTGATGAGTGAAGGATTTGAGGCAATGACTAAACTAAGGTTACTACAGGTTGATTATGCCAAGGTTGCTGGAGACTTCATACATTCTTTTCCAGAACTGAGATGGCTTAGTTGGAAAAGATGCCCTATACAATTTACACCAATCAATCCACGGAAATTATGTGTTCTTGATCTGTCAGATAGTGAAATCACAGAGGACTGGATGATTTGGAACTATATCAAGGTCTCTGAGAACTCTCTCTCTCTCTCTCTCTCTCTTATTTCTTGCGGTCAATCAAAGAATACTTTTAAACATCAATTAATATGTGATAAGTTGTTGTTTTGTTATGCAGGAGGCAAAAAAGCTTAAAGTTTTGAACTTGAGTAGTTGTGTTGAACTATCCCGGATTCCAGATTTGTCAGAAAATAAACATTTGGAGGTTTTACTTCTTGAAGGTTGTAGAAAGTTGGCTACAATTGATGCATCCATTGGTCACCTTGAGTGGTTAGTCAAATTAAACTTGAGTGGTTGTTATGAACTATCCCGAATTACAGACTTGTCAAAAAATTATCATTTGGAGGTATTGCTTCTCAAGGACTGTAGAAAATTGGCTACAATTGGACGTATTGGTCATCTGAAGAAGTTAGTAAAATTGAATGTGAAGGGCTGCAGCAGTGAATTGTATCTCCCAGCCAGCATTTTCGAGTTGAGTTCTCTCGAAACACTTGACATTGGAAATGCAAGAATCAGCCAGTTGCCAGGAGCTGGATCTTCTCTTCGGTCGCTCATTTTCTATCCATGATTGATTACATTGCCAGAAGAAAGGGATGCTTGATCAGATCATGGACCCATATCTGAAGGGAAGATTGCACTGGAGTGCTTCAAGAAGTTTGCAGAGACAGCAGAGAAGTGTGTGGCAGATCAGGGGATACAAGGCTACTCTAGTGACTAACCAATATAAATCTTCAAGCCTGATTAATAGATGACTTGGATGAGTAAAAATGGTATCAGCTCGATCATCGAAATTTGGGTAAATTTTTCTTTTTCCCACGGGAAACAATTAACAAATTTCATTTCTTTAAAACTGAATTGAAGTGTAGCAGATCCCTACAATCCTTTGATAAGACTGAATTATTCATGATATGCACAATTTCAAGACTCATGTACCAAAACAAACTTCATTTCCCTTGTCATCTCATTGCCTCATTTTATTTCTTTCTGTTTCAGGACAATGTGTTTAAACATGGTACATTCTCAGTACATTGGTGACAGTGAAGGTGGAGAAAATACCATTAATGGTTGCTAAAGGACAGAAGACAAGAAGAACGAAGATTCTAAACCCACTGCATAGCTCCATGTTGTAGTTTCCTTTGGCAGAGTTGCTGCTGCTGTGTCTGCAATTGCTACCGGTACAGCAGCATTGTCATGATCTGGTGAGCGAATGATAAAGGCTAGCAGGTGAAGGTATCTGCTCCTTAATGGTAGGCCTCAGTGAAAAGAAGGCAGAGCATGAGCACCTTGAATCTGTGATTAGCTCTGCTGTTAAGGTATGATTGTTAGGGACCTGATGTCCCTTATATGAGGCATCAAATTGAAGAAAGGAGTTGATCTCGTTTTTTTGCATTTTTAATTCGATGCTAGTATTGGTGGTGATCTTTGTTGCAAAATCATGTCAAATGATCAAACAAATTGGTTAGGTAAGTAGGCATCAAGTGTGACATTGTTCATCCATATTTCCCTTGCAGCTGATGCTGAAGATGAAGAAAAAATACTATGAGGACCGTCTTCAAACAGAAAGAATAAGGTCCTCTCTGTCTCTCCCCATTCTCTCAGTTGCTCCCTTCCCTTGTAGCCTCATGCTAGTGTGAATGAAGGATGGTGTCTCACTCCATTGAAGATTTTTTTTTTTTTTTTTTGTTAATACTGGAACACCCTTAAGCATTAGCTAAGCATTTTGTTTCGGTTTCCAGTGAGGAAGGTTATTCCACTGCCAATGAAGGGTGCATCAGGATCCCTTATGTGAGCAAAATATCTAGATGTGGCACTGCTGCACCTATATTACTTATTCAATATAGGTTGTTATCCAAATACTTTCACCATTAAGTGTTTTATTAGGATTTTAATCTTGCATACTCACTTATCCTGGGTAACTTATTGTCATTTTTTTCCGAACATTTATGCATTTCTGGTTCCACTACAGGCAGTTTCTGTTCTATGATGCATCAGGTACAGAGTAATGTCATGTTGGAGACCAACAATTTATGCATTCTTGGCTTATAAATTTTGTTCCGTTGAGGAAGACATCGAGGAATCCTAATTCTAGCCTGTGATGGCCTGTGGAAAAGGTAGACATATTTGGTTGTTCTCCTTACTATTTTTTCCATGCATAATAATCCTGCATTAGTCTCTAATTGTAGAACAATGTGAATTTGGTGTTTGGCTGGAAATTTATCCATTGAAGACTTCCAATGGATGACAAGGTCTCACATGAAGGCATTCCTTTAGCATCAAGGTGTAATCTTTGCTTGAAAGTGTCCGAATCTGCAGCATATATCTTCATGGAGTGCATCTATTCGAAGAAAGTTTGGCAGTTTTTCCTTGATATATTTACAATTGCTTGGCCAAATTTTACCCCCGTCAACAATCTTCTGATTTGGTGGAGAAGGAAGTCGGTGGTGCCTCTCAAATATATTTGGCTGTCAGGTTTCGTTCTAGTCCCAATGACTATATAGACAAAATGGAATTTGAGAAGATACGAGGGAAGAGAAAGGACCTCTCAAACGTTGAAGGAATGCCTTTCCATGATAATTTCAGCAGAAATGGATCTTCTTCAAAAATTATCTTTCAAACAATCCTTGGAAAATCTCCCATTGTTATAGGGAAGGTAACACTCTGGATTATATGGGATATTGAAGGGAGATCTGGATTCTGTTTTGAGAATTGAGTCTTTTTGTACAGGATAAATCTAATGTTCTTTGTTAGACCTGTGATTTCTGCTGATGGCAATGCCAAAGGTGGATCCAAAAGGTTTATTGGGTTTGTCTTTACTTTGCTAATGGCAATGCCGAAGGTGAATTTTAAGACAACTTATTTTTCTGTGTCATCTGGATATGCCCGGATGTGAATCCTGTTCATCATTCTTTATTATTTTTAATATACACTTTTGCTGAAAAAAGAAAAAAGTATAACAATGTGAATTCCTCCTTCCACTCTGTGTATCCTATCAGTTTTGTAGTATGAGGGCGGTTTACATAGACTATGCTTCCAAGTTCAGCGAAGAAGGCTGCCATTCTCTCTTCTGAAGTTTTTCGGGTCAGTTGCTTAATTGGCACAAGCTGCTTGTCTTGCAAACACCCCTTATAAATTGCCTGATAACCACCTTTGCCATTCCCCCCTCAATCAAAGGGGGAAGAAAGAGAGATGAACATTATAATAAGAATATACTCTTATTATCAATCTGTAACAGCAGGATGAATGAATTTACTCTTCTTTTTTTTTTCTGATAAAAGTATGAATGAATTTACTCACCAATCTTCTATTAGAAACAGAATCTCTGCTGGGTGCTTCTCATATTGCTCATTTCTTCTGAGAATATTCCATTATAGTGTGGGACCGATCCCAGTTCCGATTCCTTTTTCTAAAACCGTGCTCCAGGTTTCTTTCAAAAGTAATACTTAACTCCTCCACTCACTCGTTGGGATTTGAAATTGAAAGATTCCTATGCGGTTGATTCATCTTCCTCTGCTTTGACTCATCCTGGGTTTAATGTAGGGGTGTCAATAGGCCTGGCCCAGGTCGGTCTCGGTCCAGCCGGGCCTGGCGGTGTGAAATCATTGCACCGTGAACACCTGTTTACTTAAACGGGCCTAAGTTTAAGAGGCATGGTACAATTTGTAATCGGGTCGATCGGTATTGAATATTAATCGAACTACCTTAAATAGGCCTTATACAGATCTTAAATGGGCTATAAGCCTATTTAATTCTAAACGGGCTCTAAAAGGCCTACCCTAAATTCAGTTTTTAAGCGGATTAAATGAAGGATAACATTCACAATTGACAATTCCGGAACCATATCCAAGCCTCCAAGAGAATTATGTTTTTAAAATGTAATCTAAGTTACAAGAATTACATTTTTTTTAACAATTAAAAAATCCAAGAACATTACAAACCTGAAATTGGAATTTTGAATCACTGGCATGCATATTTGGCATACGTATTACATAATACAATGAAAGAAAAAGCACAGCTGTCATTTCCCATCAATTATTACACTAAGCCGTTTTCTGAAATTTTCAAGATCGATGGTGTATGGCTGTATGCACTCACTGCTACAGAATTCTTGCCATCTGAAGCCATGGTATTTCGATTCATTTGTATACTCAACTTAGAATGACCAAAAACAAATGGAAACCAGTGAATCAATGATGAACATAGACTGCTGGAAATAGCTTATTACTATCACTACTCTTCTTACTTTGCACACCGAGCCAAGATTAATCTGGAGAGAGAACAGAAAGGGAGGAAAAAATCAAATATATGATAGGATAAAGCAACAATAAAAATAGAAACTCAAAACATCTTACCAAAGAAAAAGCCATTGAAGATGCAAAGAGGGAGTGAAAAATGGAAGATGCAAAGAACAATAAATGTTGCAGGTTAGTCTTCTCATGTCAAGTTAATTCTCCATTTCCTCTAATGGATTCCTCGTTTTAAGTTTGAATCTTGGCTACTTGGACCCATTTCTGTTGGATCCTGTTCTTTTCTAGTTATTTTGTAAATATTTATATAGCTCAAGGAATTTGGTCTTCCCTATTTCTGGTTTTAGCTAGTGGATAGGGGAAAAAAATCGTCTGCAATTCCGATCTCGTACAATTCCATGAAATACCACCTTCAGGGGGTGACACGTGTATTGATACCAATACAATGGTCCAGATCTGGTACAACTAATAAAACCTTAAATCAGTGAAGAGTCATATAAATCAGATCTGGACCATTGCATTGGTATCTAATTTGTTAGAAGGTTGTTGTGAGAAGAGACAGAAGGAGGAGTCCTGCGGTTTGTGCACGCTTCTCCCTTGGTGTTTTTCTAGTCTAACTAGGAAAGCTAGGACTGATGTTATGTTAGGAGTTAGTTGTCCTAGTCCAACTGGAGAGTCCTAGTTCAGCTAGGACTGATTAGTTAGTCAGTTTCCTATTATGTTTTGATGTTTCTAGTCCTATTCGGACTACTGTGCTACTTGTAATAGGATGATTAAACTACTATATAATGAAAAGAGGAGGGTAGCCCCAACTCAATATATTGGGACTCCTGACTTAATTCATTTTAACTATGGGATATTTTTCTTTGTTACACCCATCTTTGCCTTATTTTATTGGTATTCAATTTCAAGCACATTTAAGAGACCAATTTTAAAAACGACCCATTTAAAGCCCGTTTAAAGTTAAATAGGTTTATAGTCCGGTTAAGGCCCGATTAAGGCTCGTTTATGGTAGCCCGATTAAAGTCCAAGACCGACCGACTTGATTATTAATCGTAGCATGTCCGCTCTAGCTAAGCCCGTTTAGCTAAATGGGCATTCACGGTGTAGCCCTAGAAATTGGTCAAACTTGACTAGGCCCAACTGAGATCGGCCCGGCCCGACCGAGACCGGCCCAGCCCGACCGAGACCGGCCCGACCCGATTGAGATTGGCCTGGCTAGACCGCTTGACACCCCTAGTTTCAAGTATTTGCATCGTATTGATATTGGTTGAGATCAATATTTGACTTAATTCAAATCGGTTATCTATATCGTTTTAGAATAAAACGGTAAAAAGAAAAAAAAAATAAATAAATAAATGTAAGGGCAAAAGTGATCACGCACCTGTCTGAACTGGATCAACCGACTTAGATTATACCATATTCATATATTATTGTGCCTTTTTTTGTTTTAATGAATAGAAGAAAGATGTCCATTATTGTTACTATTTTCCATTTATCTTAATTTCTTTGTGGGGGAGGAGGTTGTTGTACTTTTAAATTGATCTAATACTGTAAGGAGAAAAAATGTGGCTAAACAAGCATTATGAATGTTTTTAAATTCCTTCACTAGTAGTTGGACTCCTATTGGACCAATTAAATACTTTCTCTTCTTCAAGCTGACCCAAGTGATATTGGTGCATAACCCCTTCAAGTATCATCCTTTCTATTCTAATGGCACATTTTTTCTTTCCATCCTCATCTCAATTACACTTGTTTTGTGTATGCGATGTTTAGTAATTTCCAAGCTTTCTGATTCATACAACATGGCTGGTTCTACAGGTCTAGAGTCTTGTAAAATTCTTCATTGAAAAGGGAATAAGAGGTTTGATTGATGAGTTTATGGATTTTCTTCCCTGCAGCTACATAGCCCCCTACGGATTTCCAATGTTGTGATACTTTATCAATATTGATAACTCAGTAACATGCGAGTACAAATGGTGCTACTATCATTCTCCCCTTTTCTTTGGCAGGTCTCATTTCATGGATTTTCCCTCCTGCAGTGGCTCTTGGAGAAGGCGGAGGCCTTGTTCATGATAATTACAAGTATACCCTACCCACTAAGTTGAGTTCTATTTGACCTATTATTGAACCAGATTAATCTAATTACCCTGTAGTGCTTTAGCTGTTCTGTTTCCCATTCACATTATTATTCTTGAATAGCCACGGATTGTGCCCATTATAGCCCTTTCTTTGTTTAGGTTGTTTTCAGTAAATTACAGAACTGGTATTTTTGTTTAATATTTGGCTATTGTACTCTGGGGTGGACCCACAGCGAACCATATAGGGTTTCCCAACCCGGGATTGCATCACCAAGGTTATTGTTGTTTTTTATTAGGATGTTTTTGGGGACAATATGGAGTTCATTATCCCCCCCCCCCCCCTTAGCATTTGATTCATATATCATCCTGTGAAGTGGGAGGCTTCAAACCCTTCGACAAAATCAATCTTGTATGAATTCGAGAAGCTAAAGAAGAACAAGAACAACCCAAGTTGGATCTTCATAGCAGTATATCTGTGTGAATTATCAACCACCCACCCACCCACCCACCCACCCACCCACCTATCCACGGGTTGAAATCGTCTGCAATTCCGATCTCGTACAATTTCGTGAAATACCATCTTCAAGGGGTGACACGTGTCTTGATACCAATGCAATGGTCCAGATCTGGTACAACTAATAAAACTTTAAATCAGATCTGGACCATTGCATTGGTATCAATACATGTGTCACCCCCTGAAGGTGGTATTTCATGGAATTGTACAAGATCAGAATTGCAGACGATTTTTTTCCTTCTGTTCTGTTATGCAGGAGGCAAAAACTCTTAAAGTTTTGGACTTGAGTCATTGTTCTAAACTATCCCGAACTCCAGACTTGTCAGAAAATAAACAATTGGAGGTATTTCTTCTTGAAAGATGTTATAATTTGGTTACAATTGACACATCCATTGGTCATCTTAAGAAGTTAGTCATATTGAACATGAATGAATGCTTGAGTCTAATGCACCTCCCAACCAGCTTTGGTGAGTTGAGTTCTCTCAAAACACTTCACATTAGAAATGCAAGAATCGACCAATTACCAGAAACATTGGGCCTCTTGGAAGCCTTAACGGAGGGAAAAAAATCGTCTGCAATTTCGATCTCGTACAATTCCGTGAAATACCACCTTCAGGGGGTGACACATGTATTGATACCAATGCAATGGTCCAGATCTGATTTAAATGCCTCTTCACTGATTTAATGTTTTAGTAGTTGTACTAGATCTGGACCATTGTATTGGTATCAATACACGTGTCACCCCCTGAAGGTGGTATTGCATGAAATTGTACGAGATCAGAATTACAGACGATTTCAACCCTTAACGGAGCTATACGTTGACTTTTCTGCAATACGGTTACCTATTTCTATACGTCATCTGAGAAACCTCCAAATTTTAAGTACAGACTATTATTCTATGAGAAGTGAAGGGTTTATTCGTGATGAACGTCAAAGCAAGCCTCGTATGGGGTCGGAGATGGATCTGCTAGAGCTTCCACCAAGTTTGAAATATTTGGATGCTTCGCACTGCAAAATGAAATCACTCCCAATGCTGTCAAATCTGACAAATTTAGAGTTATTGCAACTTTTTGACTGTCCAAATTTGATGGAGATACCAACTACTATCAATGCTCTTACGAGGCTGGAGTCACTCTATTTAGTTCAATGCCCTCACGTACAATGCATCCCACATCTTCCCTCAAGTCTGAAATTCTTGATAGTTCATAATTGTGAAAATCTTAGAGAAATATCTGGTTACTCGGATGTGGGAAATTTAGAGAAATTACTTCTTCGTGATTGCTCCAAGCTAGCAAAATTAAGCCTTGAGGGATTAGATTCTCTGCAGCAGTTCCAGATTTTGGGTTGTGACTCATTGAGAAAATTGCCAAAACTTAGGGGCTTGAAAAAATTGAGGTGCTTAGAGCTCAGGAGAGTTGGCTTTTCTGAGATTGAAGTGCTTGAGGGATTGTACTCCCTGGAAAAGTTGGGTATAATGAATTGTGAATTATTAAGAATAATTCCAAATTTATCAGACTCGAAGAATCTTGAGTGGATTGAAATTCGAGAGTGCAATGAGTTATCTGAGATTGAGGGCCTTAAGGGATTGGACTCACTGGGGAAACTGTCTATATCAAATTGCCCATCATTGAGAAAGATACAACTTCCCAAAAAATTGTGTGAATTAGATATCTTGAAGTGTGACAAGTTATCTGAGATTGAGATTGAGGGTCCTGAGGATTTGGAATCTTTGACTATATTTCACCTCTGTTGGTGCGAATCAATCGTAAGATTACCAGGCTTATCGAACTTGAAGATGTTAAAGGATTTATGGTTTTTTAACCTGCCTCTAGAGATTAACTGCTTTGATGGATTGGAATCCTTGGAAGAATTGTGCTTATTTGGATCCAAATCATTAAAAGTTTTACCAGATATCTCACCCTTGAAGAACCTGAAACATCTATCTCTCTCCGATTGTGAGAGAATTTAATCGAGATCCCAAGTGTTGGAAGATTGGGGTCCTCGGAAAAATTGTATGTAAGAAGATGCAAATCAATTGAAATATTACCAGATGTCTCAAACCTAACAAAACTGCAGGTATTGGAGATCGAGGGTTGTGAAAAGGTTACTGAAATTCAGGGAGTAGGTAAGTTGGAAACTCTAGTGGCCTTGAGTATAGATGGGTGCAGTTCTATTGAAACATTACCATATCTGTCAAAATTAAAGAAGCTGAAGAGACTATCTGCTAACAATTGCAAGAAGTTAATCGAAATTCAAGGTGCAGACGAATTGGAATCCTTAGAATTGTTGAATATTCATGGTTGCATTTCTATTGAAACATTACCATGTCTGTCAAAGTTAAAGAAATTGATGATTCTATATGCTGGCGGCTGCGAGAAGTTAACCGAGATTCAAGGTGTGAACGAGTTGGAGTCCTTATGGAGTTTGGATGTTAGAGGGTGCATATCCTTGAATCCATCTTGCCTGTATAGAGAGTGGAGTCTACTTGAGATCTGTCCTGGTCTATGGAGAAGCTTCAACCCTCAATCATTGCAGGTACCTCTCTCTCTCTCTCTCTCTCTCTCTCTCTCTCTCTCTCTCATCTCTCAATATTTCTTCAATAAAATTTTCTCCATCTTCCGCTGTTGTGATGATTCAGATTTATTTTCTTAGTTTCTAATTTATGCTTGAAGATGATTACAGCTAATCTTCTCAGCAAGAAAGGGGTGTTTTC